>NW_004949128.1:1005483-1043240 GCF_000317375.1 Microtus ochrogaster | reverse complement strand
TCTATCTATCTATCTATCTATCTATCTATCTATCTATCCATCCATCCATCCATCCATCCATCCATCCATCCATCCATCCATCCATCTATCTATCTATCTATCTATCTATCTATCTATCTATCTATCTATCTATCATCTATCTATCTATCATCTATCTATCATCTATCTATCTATCTATCATCTATCTATCTATCATCTATCTATCTATCATCTATCAATCTATCTTCGATCTATCTATCATCTATTCTATCTATCTATCTATCTATCTATGCAAGTTTTCTGAGCAGGCTTAAAGTTTAAAAAATATAGCAGGCATAAATTATAAAAAGCATTAACTTCAAAGCTTCCTGTCCCTCCTTTCCATTGCTCTGCTCCTCCAGTGAGGCCATCAGAACCCCCTCTCAGTGACCTACCACCTCAGTCCATCCTGCTTCATTTTCTGAGCAGTTATTCTACACACCTTTTTCTTAAGAGGAAATGAGCTCTGGTGGAAACAGAAGATGAATAATAAAACAAGTAAAGGAAGCATTAATATTTACCATGCGTGAGGTGTTTTGCACACATGCATTCATCTACACCTTTTAACAAGACTTAAACAGTTCGCACATGAGACTCAGAGAAGTTCTTTAATTTGCATAAGGCCACGGAGCTGTTAGCTGAGCCCAGAACGGGGTCTGATTTCAACGCTCACATTTTTCATTGCTCTGCTAATTCTCAAGTTGTAACTGGCCATGGAAGTGGTTCTACAGACTGTTAAAGGGAACTGCTGAGTATGAAGAGGCTAATCACCAAGTTAGTGTTAGCTGTGTTAGTGTGCCTGACTCTTCTCATTGGCTCTTGGTAGAAGAGTTATTTAAACAGCCCCTAAGCAGAGAAAAGGTTAAGTAAGCTGGAGTCTTGCAACTAACAAACACCCAAGTAGAGCATTCTGAGTTTAATTACAGCTGTGTACCCTTCTTCTTTTTTTGGATTTTATCTTTGTGCAGGCCACTTTTCCATAGTGGTCTAATACACATTTTTAAAACCACCATATATGGATTCAAAGTGAAAATAAGAAGTGTTACATGTAGGCTTTTGTGTTCCAACACCCTCAAGGCAAGCAACACAACTAGGCAATGACAACATCTTTGGGGGAAGGAGTGAGCAAAGAGACTTGGGGGGAACTGGGCTTGCCTACAGAGCAAATGATCTTCTGTGCTCAGGAAGGGATGGGAGAGAGGAGGTGGCATAGCTGGAAGGTGGAAGAGAAGGACAGCAAAGGGCTCTGTCCCCTGCTTCACAGACCTGTGACTCGGCCACCCTGGCGTCCCTAGAGAGAACACGAGCAGTGAGGAATAAAGGAGACCATGTTCAGAGATGTTCTCCTAGATAACTAGACCCCAGTGAGAGGTGTCGTCACCATACACGCCTGCCCTCAGAAGAGATTCCCGAAGATAAACTGTGAGCACCCAAAGGAGGAGAAATGAAGGGTGACTCTCTCAGCAGCAGTCAGTAGCCATTGCAACCAAAACAGCTCAAAGAAATCACCAGAGCATCCAAGAATATTCCTTTTGAGCATCTAAGAAAATTCCACTGGTCTTCTGGAATTCCAAGTTACCCTTTGGGAAAAGAAGCTGGGAAACCCCACACTGATACAGATCCAGTTTCTACTGCATTCAGGGAGTCACTATGGAAAGCAAACTGAGCTTCAGTTATTTCTGGCATCTCTGAGCATGTGGGATGCAGGCTACACTGTGTGCTGTGCATTTAGCTGGGACCTCTCATCCCGAACTGTGTGCAGACCGGGTTACTAACCAGGACTCTAGACTACAGGAGACACTGGGAAGAGAGTGAAAAAAAGCCCACATTGTCAGTGTTTTATAGGAAAGCTGTCTTTGTATAAATATATACCACAAACTCCAGTCTTTAGAAGTTTGTGCTGGCTATGCTGTGTCCTAAGTATGCAGCCTGACCGTCCAGGCCACTCTATCTGTGGGTACACAGCTGTGGCTGCTGTAAACGAATCTCCTCCATCCAATTTAAACTGAGCTTCAAGTTGATTTGGGAGAAAATTTATGCAGTTTACAGGTTTAAAGCATTTCCTTCATCCCAGAGGACGAACAAGTGGCGGGGGGAAGGAGGGAGGAACTGCTAACATTACAGAGAGAAAAGAAAAGTCAGAACTCCCCAGAGAGCTGGAGGAATGAGGCCGGAGATACAAGGAGGCCAGATGACAATTGTCAGATGAGTTTCATCATGTGGCTGTGTTTCTACTTGCTCGAAACTTCTCTCGAAAACTGTCCTTTGGGGCCCAAACTTTCCCTGTTTACTCTCAACCCAAAGGTGAGTTGCTGAGGAAGTTTGAGAGAAATTGGTTTAGGAATTTTGGAGCTATACACACAGATGAGAAAATGACACTCCTTCCACTTTCCAAAGAAATAGAAGAGGTGTCTGTCGGTCACAGAGGGCTCAGGAAACTAAACCAAGAAGTGAGTGAACCTTAAATCTCTCGGAGTCTCGCAGCCTCGCTAAACTCATGAATCTCAGAAATTGGGACAGAAACAATTGGAAAAAGGAGATTCAGGCAGCGAGTGGGAGGGAAGGGAAGCAAAGCAGAATCAGTTAACGAAGTGGGGCTCTGTGTCTTTAATTACACAGTTATCAGGAGATGGAGCCCAGAGGATGTGGCTTAGACTTCTGCTCTGTCAAATCACCAACGAGAAAAAGATTCTCCCCTTGCCACACCGTGTGTCGTCTAAAAATTGCAGATTATGCCATAATGTAAGAAAGCGACTCTAAATCAGGCGTCTAAATGGACAGAGTCTGTGTGTTTATTTATTTATTTTTTATTTACTTTTTTGGGGGGTGATGCACACAAATACTCTGGTACATGTATGGAGGCCAGAGGTTGACACATTTTCAGCCACTCTCCACCTTGTTGCTCCCTGAGCCTGGAGCCTCATCCTTAGTTAGGTCTCCTAGCCAGTGAGGCCCAGGGATCTTCCTGTCCATACGACTGCCACGCCCCAGCGCCGGAGCTACAGGCTCATGATGGTGTATTTAGCTTTTTATATGGGTGGTGAGGAGTAGAGCCAAACTCAGGTCCTCAGGCCTATACAGAAAGCAGTTCGCCCACTGAGCCATCTCTAGCATTTTAGACACAGATCCTTTAAATGCAAACTAATAACTGTCCCAGAGGCATCGAGACAGAAATTGCAAGAGAAAGTGGATGAAATAACATGTACATGTTAAGCGAAGGTTGAATAGTTAAGTGGTTAACGTGTACATATTAAGCAAAGGTTGAATAGTTAAATGGCCCGAGGCACATTTTTGTTGGCAAAAGTTCCACTTCTGGCCTTTCTTCAGGAGCAAGTACATCTGAGATGCACAGTCTGAATATTTGGTGCAGGCTACATGTCTCCAGTGATGTCTTTCCTTGTCTTACGGTTTTAGCAATTATATAATGTGGAAAATGGGTGGTCCAGATCCAGTCTCACTGCCATGCAGAGGTGGCATTTGTCACTGGTTTGAACACATGCCCCAGCCTTAACCCCGCTGACTAGCAGGTGAGCTTGAAGGGGGCAGGCATGCACATGTGCATGCATGGGAACCATGCTATCGTCATCTCTCGTCTTACCTGCCTGGCTCCAGCAGGTGTGGGGAGCATCTAGCCTGCCCTGCGGGTCTTGTGGTCCTCCCACGCTCCTCCTACCTTTTGATATGCCACCAGCCAGGGCCAAATCAGCAGTTCTACACTTTCCATTGTGGAAGTCTTTGGGAGATGCATGCCCTGGCAGCCTGGGCCCCAAATTGGACTCCATCAGGAAGCCCTCAAAGCTGAGCAATTTTGCAGGATTTAATAGGCTTTGGGGGACAGTGTTACAGTCTGATTCCCAGCAGTACAAGTATTCAAATTGCTCGGGTCCTATTTGAAGACACATCAGACGTTGCACCCTACAACCTGTCTGTTGCAGGCTCTTTTGAATCTTGTCCTTGAAACAAAAAAAGAAGAGAGGTTAAAAAAAAAAGAAAGAAAGAAAGAAAGACATAGGACATCCCCTGAGACTTTCCCTGCGGAACCTCTAAGTGCAGTGTGAGTGAAAGACCTGCCAGGAGTCCTCGGGCCTGGAGGGAGGAAGTGGATGAGAGAGCCGGAGATGAGAAGGGCCTTCAGCAGCCATTGGGGAGGCAGTGGCGAGGGAGAAGAAAGGGAAGCGCGCATGCACTGAAAAAACAACAGAAACACAGGTGGAAACGGCCTTATGGGAAATCAGGCTGTCAACAAACAAAGCTGGAAGCTGGAAACCACTGCCTTCCCAGCCTGGCTCCTGGGCAGGGAGACTGCTCTGTAAATAAATTAGCGGTGCTTTGACTGCCTGGAAATTAATACGGACACGGCGAAAGCAGCAAATGACTCCCTTTTATCCAGAGCAGAAGAACTTGTCTTCACATAGGGATTTTGTTTTGTTTTGTTTGCTATTCTTCGTTTTATTTTGCTTTGTTTTCTTAGAGAAAGCAAATGAGAAGCCACTTGCACGAGCAACTCAGGTTAAGGGAAAGCGAAGGAGAAAGAGGGGGAAGAATAGTTTCATTTCATGTACCAGTGGTTTAGAACTTCATTTAGAGCTAATCACACCCGCATTCTCTTCCCGCCTCCCCCCAGTGGGATCTCACAGCCACACAGCCTGGATTTCCACATGGGAGGCGTAGGCACCCTGGGCTCTGTGGAGACATGCGCACAAAGGCTGGGGCGCTCATGGTTTCCGGGAATGGCTGAGGAAATTCAGTTACAAAGAAAGGAAAGTTGACTTCTGGTTGAATTAGCCAAGAACACTCTTTTAAGCTCTTCTAGAACACCTTTGGATTCCCATCTCTGGCTGTTTTAGAAAACCATGTTTCCCCTTTGAAAATAAATCTGGAGGAAGTCCACATCGCTGACATGGGTGCTTCTCATGAGTGTGAGCCGATCCAGGTGGAGGTAAGGCTCTGGAGTGGAGGCACGTTTATTTTTGTAATGAGGAATCAGGAAAGACATTCTTTCCACCCCAGTCATTCCCTACCATGTGAACAAAATCAACGAACAACTGTAAAGAATCAGATTCCCTTAGGAAAATCAGCCCCTGGCAAATCTCTAACACCCAATGTCATATTTCTTACCGTACACCCCCCCCCCCAATAATTTCTATGCTTCTATGGTAAGCTCAAAATTGATGAAAGCAAAATGGACTTTGAAGCCTCATGAATTCTTAAAGCACACCCTGGACTATCAAAGCCACAATTATTTGATCTCATTTTACAGGAAATTATATGTTATCTCTTTACGCCTTGGAAAAGCAATAATCCATATGTAATAGTTATGGTCACTCTATAATGGCCAGAATTCTTGATTAGTGAGCATGACTCTACTACCACCAGGCAGCAGGATCTTTACTGCATATTAATTTTTTAGTTGCTGCCCAGACAAGCTGACTAGGCCTCCTCCTTTGTGATAGCCACAATCCCCCCAAACAGATAACAACAATACAATAATGACCAAAGGCAAACTCAGCCTTGGCCATCCAGCAATAAATGGCTGGGATGGGTTCAGAGGGGATCAATCCTAGAGCATTATGGCAAGACAGCTCAGTGGGAATTAAGATAACGGTGCCCCAAGCAGCTGCAGGGACCATCAAGGTTTACAAAGGAGAAATACCCAGTCCTGCATAAGGTAGAGAAAGGAAGCACAGGAAAGCAAGTAGACTGTGCCAAGGATGGAGGATGCATCTGTAGAGGGGCACAGAGAGGATGACCCATGTCTTTCTTCTAGTCTTATACTGCAGTGCTCTTATCGGGATGGTCCTACATTTCACATAAGGACAATAGATCACATGTGCTCTGGACAGAGAGATGGAAAGTGGCCTGGGCTATTGTTTTATAAAAAGATGTCAAGGCATCAAATAAATAGTTGTGAAAAACTAACTTTTCAAGTTTTTATAACTGTACGAGTTTATGTTGTATGAGATGATTGAGTATCTGTATGAGCCTTTGAGTATCTGGTTTCACAAGACTTTAGTTTCAGTGATTACGTTCAGGTGTCAGAGATGTTTGAATTAACATGCAAACATGCAGATCAATCCACCATTTGGAAGGCAGAAACAAGGATGAAAACATAAACTTTATGCTTATCTAAAGTAGCATAAATTCCATTTATAAGATATATTCATATACATATATATGATTATTTTTAAATGTAAATATCATACATTAAATGACAAAAAATTAAGTTAGCATAACAAATCACAGTAGGTTGAACTCAAACAGAGGGTTTAAAATAGAACTCATGCTGTCTTTATAAGTACCTGGAATTACAGCATGCATTATACCTGTAATTAAGAATATAAGGGGCTGGAGAGATGGATCAGGGGTTAAAAGCTCTCGCTGTTCTCTATAGGTCTCAATTTCAGTTCTCAGAACCCATATTAAATAGCTCACTACTCTCTATTAACTCTAGCTCCAGAGGGATCTAATGCCTCTAGTCTCCAGTCATATTACCCACCCCCGACATAGACTAAAAATAAAAGAAATAGTTTTTGAAAAGAACTTAAGAGGAGTCATCCTAAAAATCCAGAGGCTGCAAAGAATAGAACATATATTACTTGGAACTTTGGCTGCTTTGCCCATAGTGAACTGGTCTAGATGATACTTCTAGACCTGGTTTAAGTATTGGTCACTTAGTGAATTGATGTTGAAAAATTAATCTAGAACTTTCTTAGGGGACATTAAATACACACACACACACACACACACACACACACACACACACACACCCACCCTACAGGGCATCATCCTTGATGAACAAAGAAAAAAAAGTCCTCAACAGAGTAGAAACAAACTCAACTGAAGAGCATAATCAAAGTTATTCACCATGTTCCAGAGGGTTTCATTCCAAGAATGCAAGAATAGACAGTAATGCAAAATGATGGAGATGCTGCACCATATCAATAGAATGAAGAACAAATCATATATGCCTCTAATTTAGCAAGAGTTGGAGCCTTTAGCATCCTACTTCCAGCAGCAGACAGATTCTTTAGCTAGAAACCCAACATGAAAAACAACAGTATTAATCTGCACCCTAGACTAAATGACCTAACAGATCTCTACAGAGTATCCTATGAAACAGCTGCCAAATACAATGTTCTCATCAAGATATGAGACATTCTATAGGACAGATCATAAGACAGAACACAAAACTCAATTTTTTAAAGCTGAAATTATATCAAGTACTTTTTCTGAACATAACAAGATAAAGCTTGAAATTGATTAGCAGAAAATCTCAGAATACTATAAATAACCAGAGATTAAGAATTTTATCTTGAGCATCCAGAACTTCAATAGTAAGAAGAAAGTTAAGTAATTTCTTGGGGTAAAGGGGAATGCAGACAGAGGTAAAGGAAATGCAGACAGAGCATACCTACCCAAAGCACCGTAAAAAGAAAGTTTCTAGCAGTCAATGTCCACATCCAAAGAGTGAAAGATCTAGATTAACAATCTGTTATGGTACCTCCATGAACCAGAAAAACATCTAAACCCAAAGTTATTAAAAACAAAATGTTACTAAAGATCAAAACAGAAACAAGTGAAATACAGACTAGATACACAAAATATTAATGAGGCAAAGAGTTGATTTTTTTCAAAAGTATAACCAAAACAGCTATGTCTTTAGTTAGATTAAGGAGAAAAGATTCACAGTGAAAGGTGTGAAGGATGTATCATAAATGGTACCACAGAAGTCCTTTTTAAACATCAGTAAAGATGACTATGAAAAGCTAGTTGCTAACCAATTTGATATGTAGGAAAACATGGACAAGTGCCTGGACACAGACACATATACATTTGTCTCCACCCATCATGTCCTGTCCCCCACACTGCCTCATCCAGCACATCCAACACAACCTGTTCTCCTGCTCTCAGATCCTTGGGTCCAGCTCACTCATGCAACCAGGGCCAGTTCCAACATTTTGCCCAGGT
Organism: Microtus ochrogaster; assembly: GCF_000317375.1. Classification (NCBI taxonomy): domain Eukaryota; kingdom Metazoa; phylum Chordata; class Mammalia; order Rodentia; family Cricetidae; genus Microtus; species Microtus ochrogaster. The sequence goes on along the minus strand of NW_004949128.1, from coordinate 1,035,254 downwards.
AAGATATAGGGCTCCTTTCTCAATTGCCTATAGAGCGTATATGAGGTGGTCTCAGCTCTTCTGTTCTCACACCCTCAGGGCAGGCTCACCTGCATCCTTGACAACAGGGTCCTCTCTTGTGTGCTGAAAGTCAACATTTCTAATGAACATAGATGTAAAAGCTATCAACAAAATAGTAGTAAACTAAACTGACTACCATAATAAAAGTTATTCACCAAAGTCAAGTAGGATTTATCCCAGGAATGTGAAAATAGTTCAGTATATCTAAATTGATGGACATGGACACCATATCACTAGAATGAAGATTAAGAAAACAAAACCATACGGTTATCTACATTGACAGAAAAGGCTTTTGACAAAATTTAATATCCCATCATGATAAAAAAAACATGGAGCAAATTAAACATACAAAGAACATACATCGACATAATAAAGACCATTTATAGAAAGCCAGCAGCTGACATTATACCAAATGAGGAAAAGCTAAAAGTTTTTACCCTGAGATTTGGAGCATGATGTGGACTGCCCACTTTTCAACACATTTCTTCAACACATGGCAAGAAAGCTTCACCAGATCAATCAGGCAAAAGAAAAAAAAGGGCATCTAAAATAGGAAGAAGAGAAAATAAAATGGTTACCATTTATAGATGGCATGCTCTCATATAAGAGCTCCTAATACGTTTACCAATTACTATGTGGGTTTAACAACCTGGCAGGATATAAAACCAACAAGCAAGACTAGCAAGCATGCCCACGAACCAACAGCAAAGGATCTAAAATAGAAACCAAGAAACAATCTAATGTTTAAAATAAGAAAGAAGGACAGAGAAAAGAAGGAAGGAAGAACAAAAGACCTAACACATCTAGGATAAATTTAACCAATAAGGCAAAATATCTCTAAAACAAGAACTATAAAAGATTAACAGGAGGAACCAATGAGAACACAAAAAGGTGGGAAATCATCCCTTGTTCACAGACTGTAATAACTGACACCATTAAAATGTCCATTCTACTTAAAGCAGTTAACAGATTCAATGCAACCCCCATCATAAGGCTCATGACTTCAAAGAGCAAAAGATAATAATTTTTAAATTTTAAATATGTAACACCAACAACTACAAATAGCTAAAGCATTTGAGTAAAAAAAGAGCTAAGCAGGGAGCATTAGGCAGCTTGTCTTTAAAACCTAATACAGCACTGTACTAATCAATGTAGAATGATGTTGGCACATCAATCATTGGCAAAGTACAGAGAGTATAGAAGTTAATCCACACACCTACAACCAAATGAATTTGATGGGTACCAATGAATTAGAAAGGATAGTGTTTTCAATAAATGAACTTGGCACAAACTGAACACACGTCCAGAAGAATGAAGCTAGAGCTCAAAGTCTTACCAACTACAAAAATCAGCTCAAAACATATTTCACACTGGATTGAAGACTTTGCTGCTATTGGACCTACCAGAAAAGATGGAGGCAATGCTGCCCAACAGAGTATTGTACAAGAATATTTTGGACAAGATGCCAAAAGCTCAGAAAATGAAACAATATATCGGAATGGGATCACATCAAACAAAGAAGGCTTCCATACTGCAAAGGAAACAGTCAATTCCTGTAGAATGAAGTAAGCATTTATAATAAATATATCTGCCATAAGACAAATATCACAATGTTTACAGATACTCCAAAAGTGTATTAGCAATAAGTAAACTGATACAAATAGTATATATAATTTTTATTTGTGTGTATTTATGCCAACATGAGTTAATGGGCACCACATGTTTGTGGGCACTGGTGGAGGTCTGAAGAAGGCATCAGATCCTCTGGAACTGAAGTTATAGGTTGTTGAGAGCCTCTTGTTGTGGATGTTATGAACTGAACCCAGGTCTTCTGCAGTCAGCACTAATCAAGAAGTCAGATATCAAAGATCCACTTTTCCAGCTCCTAAAAACAGATCTAGATAGCCATGTCCCCAAAAATAATATACAAATACCCAACAGACACATGAAAAAATCCTCAATACTTCTAATTATCAAGAAAAGCTAGCTCTAAACCTCAGAGTATCATCTCACCTCAGTAAGAATGGTTATTATAAAAACCAAACAAAACCAAAAAGCAGAAGGTAAATGCTTGCAAGGGTGTGGAGAAAGGGAAGATTTTGCACACTACTGATGGGAATGTGAATACAGCCAATGAGGAAAACAATAAGGAGGTTCTTCAAAAAATTAAACATAGAATTAGCAAGTGATATTGAATTCTCACTACTGAGCACACATTTAAAGCAAATAAAACCAGTGTGTTAAAGATAGCCTGCATTCCCAGGTATAGTGCAGCACCATGCACCATAGATAAGAAATGGAAACAAGGTTAAGTGTCCAGACAACTGATGAACATGTAAAGGAAATGTGATACCTTCATAGAACTGCATAATGATCAGCTAAATAGAAGAGTGCACTAACATCCATGAAACCAATGGCCCCTTGTTAAATGAAATAATCGAGGCACAGAAATGCAATTGCAATATGATCTCATCAGTAGGAAGATGCTAGAAGCATGTTTCTCAAGGGCCCTGAAGATAGAGGAATTAGTTGATAAAATACTTACCATAAAAGCATGAGGAATTGAGTTTTATCCTCTGGGACCCATGTGAAAACATTTCAGACTTTGTAGCACACACACATACATAAGAGACCCTAGCAATGAGAGAAGAAACAGAGATAAGAGAATCCCTGGGGTACAAAGTGAGCTTGAGGCTGTTCAGTGAGATAACCTGCCTCAAAAAGTAAGAGTTATTCATGCCACATGCAAGCACAAAACAGGAATGCCTCCATATACACATGAAAAATAGTTCATCTCATAGAAATTGAAGGTAGAATGATTATTCCCACAGGCTGAAGACAGAGGCTATGGAACAGGTGATCAATGAGTAATTAGTTAGATAGGAGCAAGAAGTTCTGTGGTACTATAGTAACTATGGTAACTACAGATAGCAACTATGAAGTGTGTACATTTTAGAAAGCTAGAAGGATTCTGACCATTTTCATGATAACGAACTGATAGGTATTAGAAGGGCTAGATATATCTAACATGATTTAAACACACACACAGAATGGTGGTTTGGATAAAAATGGCCCCCATAGGCTCATAGGGAGTGGTACCATTGGGAGGTGTGGCCTTGCTGGAATAGGTGTGGTATTGTTGGAGGAATTGTGTCACTGGGGGATGGCTTTGAGGTTTCAGGTGCTCAAGTCAGGCCCAATGCCACTCTCTCTTACTGCTGCCTGCTGATTAAGATGTAGAACTCTGAGCTACGTCTCCAGTACCAAGTCTGCCTGCATGCTGCCATGCTTCCCACCCTGTTGATAGTGGACTAAACCTCTGAATTGTAAGCCAGCTCTAATTAAATGTTTTCTGTGCAATGTTTCTATGTTGCTGTGGTCATGGTGTCTCTTTATAGCAATAGACTTCCTAAAACACACAGTATGTACATGAATTGAAAATTACGCGGAATCTCCACTTACATTCACATATTGAATGCTTTTATGTGTTAAATACAAATGAAAGAGAGCTAAAGAGCTGGGGGAAGTGAGAAGGAGGTGCATATCCATCACAGAAAGCCTTTAAGCTTTAGAACAAGTTCCACCATAAAAGTTTATACCATATATGCAAGGAATAGAAGGGTCCCAAAACCTGCACATTATTTCAAAGAAGAAATTCAAATTTGGATAAATTGTACAAAACACAAAAAGTTAGTAAGTTAGATAATATGTATTTGCTCACCCATGAAGTAAAAAAAGCAGTTTAAGCTCAAGGTGCACCATGGTCTTAGAAAGTCTTTTGTAAACAAAACAAAATTTGGGAAAATGATCTCAACCCATGTGTAGAAGCTAACAGTCTGATGAGTCTTTTAAACATGACCATGTTTCTGATCACTTGGTAAAGAAAGAAGGAAGACTTTTCATCAGAAAATGGTACTTAGGGTTTCCATTGCTTTGAAGGGACATCATAGCCATGGCAACTTTTTCATAAAGGAAAAATATTTAGTGGGGTGGCTTATATTTTCAGAGGTTTAGTCCATTTTCATCATGGTGCAACATGGTGTCAGGCAGGCAGACATGGTGCTGGAGCTAAGATTCATGCAATCTCATAACTAATCCTCTATAAAATCAAAATAAAAACAGATCACATATTTCCAACATATAATGGCACAGGACATACATCACCATTCCAAAACATAGGAAAGGGAGCATAGTGCAGAAACACTGGACTAAATCAAGACCAAAAGCCAGGTGGGCAAACTCCAAAATATTCATCTCCATATCTGAAGTCAAAGTGCTCTTCACTTTGACTCCTTTCAGCTTTGTTGACCACAACACATGTCTTTCTCTGGGTCTGGCTCCACTCACTTTTAGCAGCTCTCTTTTACAGGTATCTCATGACCCTCGTATCTCTAACATCTTGGGGTCTCTAGGGCAATCCAGGTTTCAACCTCACAGCTTCATGCAATGGTCTCTCTAGGCCACCATTCAGGGAAACCCCTGACACATGACTAGTTTCAGTGTCTTTCCTTAGTTGCAAAGGGAAATTCCATAACCCCTTTCTTCTATGCTTAAGAAACTAAGTAGCCAATGACACCAAGCTCTGCTGCTTACTGTGACTGGAACATGGCCCACTTGTTCAACTACATCTTCACCAATTTTCTGTTTTTGATGGCTAGACCAGGCTGGTTTAATCTGCCAACTTCTGCTTTCCAAGTGCTGGGATGAACGGCATGCACCAACACACCCAGCTCTAAGCATTTCTTTAATTCCTTTTTACACATTGGAAACTTAGCTGGGTCACCATTCCATTTATTCTAGTAATTAATATAATTAATGCAGTTATCCCCTTGAACACAGGACCTAGCTCCATCTCACATTTTGATTCTCCTTTTCTCTTTATATTGTATATTTTTTATTTCTTGCTCTTGCTCAGCTTGTTTCTTTTTATTATAAATCCTACAAGCGTGAACACTAATCACCACACAATAGAGTCTATAGTGGGTTGTTTTGAGATTTCCTCTGCTAGTAAAATTAATCCAAAACTCTTCCCTTTAGCCTCAGGTGGATTCTTTGGACAAGGGCGAAACCAGGTATACCAAAATATCAGAAGGATGATCTCTAGGCAACATACTACAATTCTTTTCCTCTGAAACCTCTTGCATAAGCCCCACAGTTAAAATCACTCTTAACACTACTGTCTTCCATGCTCCTACTGGTATGGCCCATAAAGCAGTACTTAAAGCCTTCCACTGCTTTCTTAACCCACAGTGCCAAGGGCCATATTCCTTCCTACAAAAGTGAGCTCAGTCCTACCACGGAAAGATCCAGGTCCCTGGTACCAACTTGTGTCTTAGTTAGTGTTTCAGTTGCTATGAAGAGACACTATGACCACAACAACTTTTATAAAGGAAAACTATTATATTGGGGTGGCTTACATTTTTAGAGTTTTAGTTCATTATCATCATGGCAGGGAGCAAAACAGCATGCACCTACTTCAACAAGGCCATACCTCCTAATAGTGCCACTCCCTTGTGGGTCCAATTTCTTTCAAAGCATCCCAGATACTATGAATTTCAAGATGTCTTATTTCCGCAGATCATTAAAGTACTATAATACACTGATTTTGAAATCAGTGCATAAATCTATGTCATTTGTATAAAGGGTATAATAGTCATTTTACCAACTTACACCATCCACTTTGTTAGGCAACACACACAATACAGACAACCATAAGTGGTAGCTTTGGATTCAAGGGTGAAATATGAATGAGAAGATGAAACACAAATATCAGACATTAGCTGTCATGGAAGAGAAGACTGTGTACAAATGGCCTGCAGTCAAAGGAAGACCTTGGTGAGGATACAGGTTAATTGTCATATTATCCCCACTGACTGCCTCTAGCAGTTTTACCTCAGATCTTTTCAGTACCTTTCTGAAATATCCTTCTTCTAATTCCCTAATTCTGCTAATATTTTAGTAACCATTCTGACTTCTGTATTCATGATTTAAGAGATTTATTTCTACCCTAGAAACACCAACATCTTTCTAAACTCATTAAAATATTTATTTTTGAAAAATTATTATTATTGTGTGTGAGCGTACATGGCTTGGAGCTCTGTGGAAGTCAGAGGACAATTTTGTAGAACCAGATCTTTCATTTCACCTTTACATGGGCTCTTGAAATGCAAATCAGGTGGCCAGGCTTGCTCGCCTAGTGCCTTTACTTACCAAGCCATCTCACAGGCCTTCAGTATCTCTTGTGTGTGTGATATGAACTAACAATGGCATTCACAGATTTAACATTCTTCCAGAATGTCCAATTCGGAACTACTTAGTCAAGGCTGTGGATCTGACCCGCATTTTGGCAAGTCCCTGTGAGCCACCCTGGTACATCTGAGTGAGCTGAACTTTCTAATCAAATTTCAGTCAGTGTTTTCCCTCTCATCTTCTGCATTTTATGACCAAATTGTACATACCGGGGGATTGAATTGCTCTCCAGAGCTACCCCTATTGAATGTCAAGAGCTTATTCTACATTCAGTTTGGTTGTTAACAATATGCTATTTTAAATATCAAGCATTAATTTGTGTTAGTCTTACCTTCCTCTCAGGGCCAGGAATCACGTCTTACATATTTTGCCCTTTTGCTAACCCCATCTCAACCCAGAGCGTATGAGAACTTAGTCTCAATCATAATGTATTAAGTTACAAATTTGCAACTGTAAACATCTCCTAACATAGTGCAAACACTCAGCTGTCAGATACCCAGTAATATGAATGAAAGACTAATACTAAGATATTTGTGGCAGACTTCGTAATTGATACTGCAGCCTCTGCCTCTGACTTGGGAATGACACAATGAATAAAAGATTTCACTGGGTCCAAAGAGAGACAAATTTCTGGTGATAATTTCTGATTTTATGAACTGAAGGACTCAACTCTTGTATCCCCAGTGTTGTAAAGGCATCGAATGGGTTCAGCAATGCATTCATTGCTAGTGATGAGAAATGTCTGTGCTAAGGCATATGTACCCAGTATGTTCAGGTGTGTAGTTGCTTGAACATAATTCACAAAAAGAGAGTGCAGTGCTTAAAAATAATTAGACAGCTTCCAGATGACTAGCTTAGACAAGCTTAGTGAGCAGCACCCACAGTTCCCTAAACTTTATGTGATAGGAAGAAAATGATCTTGGTAATGAATTTGCCTCAAATTCAGCTGGCAAAGCATCAAACTGGTTCACAGCTTCTTCTCTTAAAACATAACCATAACACTGTGCTCTTGACCAGACAACAGCCCAAGAATCAGGCTAATAGTCTAAGGATTGGCCTCAAGCTCAACATTGTGCAATGCACACATGTACAATATAGCTCCTGTTATAAGACTATGGTTGCTTGATGTCTGAAGGAATTAACATGCAGTCTACAGACTCATAAGAATCATGGAAAGCTCAAACGTATGATGTCATGGGTTCCATGAATACTTATACTGACAAACTAATCTAAAATTACTAGAGTAACATACATTTTTCAGAACAATGGTATTCTACATTGAGAAGTCTTCTACATGCTAAATTCAGGCATCTGTGATTTCCGGCTCTCAACCCGATGCACCCAGAAATATGTATTATCTAAAATCTGGAATGAATCGACTTTATTCACCAGTTGAGGTAAAGTGAAAAACCTTTGACTGTGAACCACAAGGAGTTAGGTAAGTCTAGAGATGACACAAACATATTAAATCCACCCCACTGAAACAGAGATGTAATTCCTCTCCAGAGAATTCCAAAGACTGACAAAACAAACAAAGAAATAACATGTTTTTTAACTTGTGAAATGTGACAGTCAATGGCAGATGGCAAAACAAAATGCAAGGAAATAATATTTCAAGTTTTCCCGTGTTGGTAGTGACTGAGGAAGGGAAGGCACTTCTCTCAGTGACAAGAAAGCATGTAGACAAAGACCCTTCCTAAAACTCTTCTCTGGGAGAGTTCTGTTCATTTAAAGCTGAGATGATCTTTATCTGATGGGTAGGGAAGCAAGATGCTTTGTCCCAGCTTAGTCTCCTCAAATATCTGTTATGGCTGAAACATCTTCCACTTTCTAAAAATAAAATTGGCAGCAGAGACAGTGTCCATCCTCTTCCTCCTCACTCAGCCTGTGTCCACAGCACAGGACACAGGCTCCCACCGGCAACATCTTTTGTTCCAAGCCATGGTGATTGGTTTCTGAATGTCTTTGGGGCTGTTAAATCAGTGAGAATCTTTCAAGGGACATGTCCTAGATATATTGACAAGAGGTAATGGTATCTCCAGTGGAGGCACTCAACAGTGAGGTAAGACTCTCATTGTTTTAGTAGTTACACAGCTACTACCACGGAATGAGAGTTTACAAAAAGACAGTCACAGGCCAGCAAAACAGGACTGAAAATTACAAAGTAGCCTCCTGGTATTGTCTAATCAGGACTATGATGAGCTTGCCTTCGCCATTAGTTAATATGTGTATATTGTTTATGTCTGTTGAGTACGAGAAATTCTTGATTTCACTTACATCCTTTCCTCTTCCTGTTCCTCTTCCCAGCAATCACTCCAAAAATAAAGAATCTTTAAACTCTATCAGCTGTTATAATGATTGAGAAGCACAGAGAACTGGTGACCGAGGTTTATAAGCAAAACATAAAAAATCTGGACACATAATAATCACTGTTAGGGTTGTGCTCAAATAAACAGTCCCAGGTCTGATGAAGACTTGAGGGCAACAACATTCATCATGCTACATGTTTATTAGTTATGCACTCCGTGAAATATGTGTATTTTGCTCTAAGTAGTTCATACACATTCATGCGCACATCTGCCGCTCATATGCCTGATCTGACATTAAGAAAAGAATACCCTCTGTCTCTCCATCAGTTTGCACATCTAAGGAGGGCAGATCGAAATGTGCCCTCTTTACCCATGGGTCCTCAGTTCCCACACAACATGAAGCATGTGACTAGCATTCTGCTTATGAGGGAGATAACAACAGAATTTCTGCTGCTTGCGTCGAAAGGCAAGGGATACTGCCAGCAGTGTAGTTTGAAGGATACACAAGAAAACAAAGAGTTAACATCCTAAACAGATAAAGACTAGAGGGGCTACAGTTTTGTAAGCAACCTGGAATGCTGATAAGCAAAATTCTATTTCTAGTATATTAAATAAAATATTAAATCTTTAGAGAGACCTACTTCTTTGAATTTTAGAGTTTGCTGAGATGTGTTCTTAAAATTCCTCTTCCTTGAGGCTTAAAAAAAAAACCCCTACATCTTCTTATAGAATGGATTATTCAATAAATGGAGGGAAATAGTTATTAATTATAACAAATAAAAGTTAGATGCTTATGCCCTATATCAACGTGAATTTTAAACAGGTTGATGAATTCAATTAAAAACTTAAACTAATTCAGAAAGTATAGTAGTTTAAGTCATAGGAACACTATGATCAATTTGGCCTATACTCTGAAAATGCCATGAGAAAATATAGACAGGAAACAAAAACCAAAAGCAGGGGATGGAGAAATCTTTCCGTAGCTAAAGTGTTGGGGCCCCACACTGGGAAAGCATCTGTCAGGCTCCAGCCTTGAGGGGTTCATACATTCCAGTTATGTGAGTTAGAAGTGCTAGGCAGAAAAAACAAAGATACAAAAGAGCATGACAGAGACACAGATTAGAGTCAGGAGAGCAACCCAGTGAATACTGAATTTACCTGCGTTTATTTTCCATATGCTTTATATACCCCAATCCAGAGGGGGTGGGGGAGAAAGCAAGACTGTTTTACCATGATACAAACAAGCAACAAACAAAGTAATTACCCTTTCAATACCCGAAACATTAAGTAACTACATCCTGAGTTGAATATTCTGTTGTTTAGACAGGACATGCAGAGATCATACTGTAGACATCAGACCCTAGGTCAAATCTCCTGTCATAACCTTGAAGGAACAAGATTAGTCCTGAACTCTCTGACCTTTGGTCAAGGTAGAATGAACCCACATCCATGGGCTCTGACCCTAAGGGTCAGTATTGCTTTTGTAAAGGACCAGAGTTTGGTTCTCAGCAGATCCACTGAGCTCTTGCAACCTTCTGAGACTCAGGTTCTAGGAGACCAGGTCCCCTCTTCTGGTCCCCCTGGGCATTTACATTCATGTGCAAAGACCCTAAAGTCTCTACATATATATATATATATATATATATATATATATATATATATATATATATATACACACACACAATAAAAAATGAAATCAATGTTTAAAAAGAGAAAATACATTGGAAAAACCTGGGAAAGAGTATTCAAAGCAAAGCTAACAGAGGTCCAATATTTATTGTAAATATGGAGAAAGCATATGAACGTGTGTGTGTGTGTGTGTGTGTGTGTGTGTGTGTGTGTGTGTGTAGTGTGTAGGGTAGTACATAGCATGTCACAGCCTTCCTGGGGAGACCAGTAGATAGCTCTGTGGAGTTGATTGACCTCTTCCATCTTTACATGGGTTTCAGGGAAGGAACTAAGATTGCCAGGCTTTGACAAGTGCTTTTACCTGATGAGTCACCTCCCTGTACCATCCCATCCTGGGTCTAAGATTCTCTTTGCTTGTATCTTTCTGAAGATTAATCATGATGGGGTTCAGATAGTATGTGGCTCTTAGGACTCATCCTGTTGGAGTTTCTTGAGCTATTTGAATGCAAAGACTGATCACTTTTATTTAATTTGGAACAAGCTAGACAGTTAGTTCTTCAAAATAATTCTTGCCACTGTGTTGGTCTGTCTTTGTTATTGATAACAAGACCACAGTCCAAGATTTTTCTGTGTTTTTGTTTCTTTGTTTCTTTGTTTTAGATATTTACTTTGGCTTGTAGCTCTGTTCTAAGATTGAGATATGTGGTAGTTTGAACGTAATTGACACCATAATGTCACATGAGTGGCACTAATAGGAGGAGTTGCTTTGTTGGAGTAGGTATGGCCTTGTTGGAGTAGGTATGGCCTTCTTGGAGGAACTGTGTCACTGTGGGGCCAGGCTTTGTGGTTTCCTAAGCTCAAGGTACCACCCAGTGTCAGAGACCATTTCGTGTTACCTGCAAGATGTAGGACTCTCAGTACCATGTCTACCTGCACACTACCATGTCCTATAATGATGATAATGGACTGAACCCCTGAAACCATAAGCAAGCCACCCTAATTAAATGTTTTCTTTTATAAGAGTTGCGATGATCATGGCGTCCCTTCACAGCAATGGAAATCCTAACTAAGTCAAGGTGATATCTATGATAATTTTTTAGATAGAATTCTGGATTGGTACAGGGTATCCAGAGATGGAATGTGTGTATCCTCTGAGTCCCCTCTTCCTATATTGTCCCCAGAATTCAATCACAAGAGTACTGCCTCCAAATACTATGGACATATTAAGCTTGTATTTTCTCCAATAGGGACAAATCACATTGAAACCATCACAGCTACTTTCCAATCATCTATCTGTTGGTTCATATGATGTTGGTCCATACACAGCCTTCTGAGACTTTGCTTATTGCTCTTCATTATTCTTTCCTTTTGTTCTTTAGACTGTGTCATCTCAACCGACCTATGGTCTAAGTAATTCTTTGTTTAATATCATATCAGCTGTTGAATTTACTAGAGAAATTTTCGTCTCATTTATTGTACTTTTCAATCCTAGAATTTTTACAGAATTCAGTTCCAGGGATGGAGCTATTGCTTCGGTGAAGCGCTGCTTTCATTCCTTCCATTACCACTTTAGGGCCATTTCTTCTTCACAATATGTTTAAACTAGTTGAGTTAGAATGTTAGTTTAATAAATTCCACAAATGAACACTTTCAGACACAGTTTCTGTCCCCCTCCCCTTTCTACCCATGGATGGGTCCTTTTTTTTTTTTTTGGAGGGTGGGTAGGGAGTGGAGACAGGGTTTTATGAAGTATCTAAGGCAGCTTTGAACTCACAGTCTTTCTGCTGACCAGTTGAAGGCTGGGTTCACAGATAGAAACCGTAACACAGGCCATAAAAATGGTACCACAGATATGGTACAACAAAGTGGGCCATATTTTCTTATCTCTTTTGTATGACCATTATTTTTTTGTTGAAAGCTGTAAATTTAAAACAATGCTTTGTGACAGCTCTGGGCATCATAATCTTCCTCGTACTCATTGTTGATGGTATTTGCTAGTTTAATGAGAGTATGTCTTCTTTGCTATATATGACTAAAAAGTCACTGCTCAGGCACCCTAGAAACCAGCTGCAAATTGAATATATTTCTTCTTAAACAGAGTGGAGGCATGTTTTATACACACACACACACACACACACACACACACACACACACACACATTCAGTATGTTTTCAACATTAAGTCAGCTATTGAAAAGGCTGTTTCAATTTTAACTTTTTGCTTACACAGAAACCTGAGGTGACTATAAGATTATATGGAACTAAATAAACATGGGAAGATATACTCAAGAATCAGAAATACACTGTTAAGATGACCATATTACCCCAAGCAACATATATGTGTAGAGGGAGCTGCATGCTGTGTTCCTGCCGCCCGGCTCCTGGCTGCCTGGCTAGCTTATGCCCCGAAATAACAACACACAAACTGTATTCATATAAACACTGCTTGGCCCATTTCTATTAATGTGAGTAGCACCCACGAGGTTCACTTACCAGGAAGATTCTAGCCTATGTCCATCCTGGGTTGGAGCTTCATTCCATCTGCCCTGGAGAGCAGAGGCATGGCATCTGACCTCACTTCCTTCTACCCAGCATCCTGTTCTGTTTACTCCACCCACCTATGTTCTAACCTATCAGACCAAGAAGTTTCTTTATTAATTAACCAATGGCCTTCCTCCATCGTGTGTGTGTGTGTGTGTGTGTGTGTGTGTGTGTGTGGTGTGTGTGATTTTCTTCACAGACATAGAGAAGGGAATCTAAAAACACATTTACAAACACAGTAGACTCAGAGTAGCCAAACAGTTAACCGTCCAAACAGAACAAAGCAGTGCAGCAAGCAACAGAATACCTGACTTTAAAACAGCACAAAGGTACAATTACAAACACAGCATGCTACTGGCAAGAAAAAAAAGACACATAACACAATTAGACAGTGCTGAAGACAAAAACATCAATCCATATTTCTACTGGCAATTGATTTCTCACAAAGGTGTAAAGAACAGTGGATATTTTCAGTGAAATAACATTTGCCAGACACATCAGGGTCACTGCACATAGTAACTCATAAAGACTGACAGTATGTGTTAGGGGAGGCTGTTCATTCATTTCCTGACCACCTTGACCAGAAATAATCACACAAAAACCTTATCATTTGCAATACTGTTTGATCAATAGCTTAAGCATATTTCCAGATAGTCCTTATAACCTAAACTAACTCATTTCCATTAATCTGTGCACCACAAGGTCATGGCCTACCAGCAAAGTTTTGGCTGGCTCCAGCAGAGGCCTCAGTCTCTGGCACGGCTACGTGGCTTCTCCTTGACTCTGCCTACTCTCTCCTGCTCAGTCTGCTTGGAACTCCCACCTTGTCCTATTCTGCTAAGTCACTGGCCTAAACAGCTTTATTCATTAACTGATAAAAGCAAAACATAGACAGAAGGACTTCCCACACCAAGTATGCATTAGACTTCTACAAGGGCAAGCCAGCACAGTACCCAGTATGGATGGGGGAAAAACTTCTGACACCTGATCAGCTCTTGGTAGTTAGTGACTGTGTAGGAGGAAGAGATAGTTTTTTTTTTAAAGAGATGTAGACCCATATGCTCCTCATGACCCTGTACCTGTGCACATATAGGTAGCACTAATTTGATTCAGTGGGTTAAAAAAAGAACATATACATAGGGAGAAAAATGTAGTGAGGGACATAGAGAAGGAATTAGAAGAAGTAAAATGAGGGATGTATTTGATTAAAATACATTATATACATGCATGAAATTCTTAAACAATAAAATTGTTATAAAAGTATAAAAACCATAGTGGAGAAAACATGATCTGTAATAAATGGTTGTGGCAAATTTATACCTATATGCATCATACATATAAGAGAGAAATTTGATCTCTACCTCTGACTATATACAAAACCAACTTAAAATGAATCTAAGACATAATTGTCAAACCAGAAACTCTGAAATCATTTCAAGGAAGCCCAAAGGTAACACTCTAGGGCATTAAATTCTCACACAGGACCCCAAACCACAGAGAACAAAAGTGGGCAAAGAAAAATGGGATTAAATCAAGCCCAGAAGTTTCTGAACTGTAAAGAGACAAGAGAATTGAGAGACTGTTGCCTTAGGGTTTTTATTTCTGTGAAGAGACACCATGACCACTGAATCTCTTACAAAGAACACATTTAATTGGGGTGGCTTGTTTATAGTTTAAGGGGTTCAGTTCATTATCATCAGGACAGGAAACATAACAGCATGTGGGCAGACATGGCATTAGTAGCTGAGAGTGCTATATCTTTCAGGCAACAGGAAATTGACAGTCAGTCACACTGAGGGATGATTGAGCATAGGAGACCTCAAAGCCCACTCCCACAGTGATACACTTCCTCCACAGAGCCACACCTACAGAAAAATGTCACATCTCCTAATGGTGCCACTCCCTTTAGGTGCCATTTTTTTTTCAAGTCACCGCAACATTGAAATATTAGGAAAAATACTAAGTTAACAAGGGATTGGTATCTAGAATCTAGAACTTAAAAAGCTGAACACCCCATATCAGACAATTAAATTAAAGGTGGATCAAAGAACTAAATAGACAGTTCTTGAAAAATGGTTTGGAAATTATCAACAAGCAACTAAAAAAGGCTCCATGTCTCTATCATTGGGAAACCAAATCAAAACCAACAATGAGATACCATTTTATCACAGTTAGAATGTTATCCTCAAAAATTCAAAATTGGTGAGGATGCAGAGTTAAGAAAATTCTTTAAAATTTATTTTTATTGCAGTGTGTGTGTGTGTGTGTGTGTGTGTGTGTGTGTGTCTCCATGGCATCAGAGCCTTTGAAGCTGGAGTTAAACCATTGACACTGATGTGAGTACTGGGATCTGAATTCTGGTCCTCTGACAGAGCAGTAAGAACTCCTAACTACTGAGTCATCTCTCTGGCCCAAGAAAATTTTTATTCACAGTTGATGAGGCTGTAAATTAGTACAGCTGTTATGGAAAACCAGTACTGAGATTCCTAAAGCAACCTGAAAAGACAAACAACAAACAAACAAATAAATACTATATGATTCCCAGTTTTACTACTGATTCTGTATATATACAAAGGAGATTAAGTCAGTGTACTAATAAGTCACTTAGACTTCCAAGCAAAATGTAGTCATAAGAGCCAAAATATGGCATCATCGCAGATGCCCTTCAGTGTATGAACACAGGAAGAAAAATGTTCCACATTTACCCAGTAGTATACAATTCTGCTCCAATGAGAAAATCTTGTCATTTGCATCAATATAAACCAGAAGCAGAAAGACAAATTCCACTTCTTCCACTTTTACCTCATTGGTAAAAACAAGAAAGCAAGTCTTGACAAAGCATTCTCTTCACCAGGGAATGAAGAGGGCAGGGGCTGGGAATGCAAAGTTAATACGGGTCATCAAAATACAGAGTGGAGGACTTACTTTAGCTTTTTAAAGCACGATACAGTAACTTTTGGCTGAAGGCATTTGCTGTATTTCAAGAAGACCAGAAGAGTATGAAATTAGTAAGAGCTAAAACTAATTGATGTTTGAAGGGCTGAGAATGCTCATTAACCTGGCTTTATTATCATGTGATATACACATGTATAATATGACCCACAAAGATGCATTAAGATATGTTTCAGGACTGGGGAGATGGCTTAGTGTTTAAAAGCACTTGTTGCTGTTTTGATAACCCAAGTTTGGTTCCCAGCACCAACATAGCTGCCTACAACCATCTGTAACTTTGGCTTTAGGGAATCCGAAAGTGACTGAAATCTGCAAGCACCTGCACATCATTCATATCCATACAGCCAGGAACACACACACACACACACACACACACACACACACACACACACACCAGGTATTTTAGAAAGTGGTCACAGAAAAAAATATTGATGGAACTTTACAAAACTCAAAAAAATAGTAAAAAACATAAATGGCAAAGAATGCTGGTCTTTAATTGATCTTTCTTGAACCCAGACCAAGATCCACTCACCTTTCTCAGCTCCTGGACATGCCAGACCATCTCAAAGCTCTTATTTAAAATTTCACTTGGGGCTGGAGAGATGGCTCAGTGGTTAAGAGCATTGCCTGCTCTTCCAAAGGTCCTGAGTTCAATTCCCAGCAACCACATGGTGGCTCACAACCATCTGATCTCTATGCAGGAGGAGCTATGATATAGATGTTCAATTTATGTCAGAGAATAATTTGTGGAAGAGTAATTATATCTTTGGTGGATCAATGAGGTTTTTAATATCTTGAAAAAATGAGGTGATCAGCTCTTGAAGCATGATCCTAATTAGTCTTAATAATAAAACCTCAGAGTCAAATATTGAGATAAAAGCTGAAAGAGCAGAGAATCAAAGGGGCAGCCACAGTCAGATCTTACCTCTCTAACTCTTCTGGCTGAAAGAGTTGAGATCCTGTCTACACCCTGCCTTATCACTTCCTGCCTCCTGTCTGTAACAGACCTCAATGCTATAGGATAATGCTTTTGTAAACTGTAAAGATTTGTCACTCATATTGGTTTAATAAAGCACTGATTGGCCAGTAACCAGGCAGAAACTATAGGCAGGGCAACCAGACTAGAAGAATTCTGGGAAGAGGAAAGACTCAGTCTGTAGTCACCACCAGACACAGAGGAAGCAAGATGAAAATGCTGCACTGAGAAAAGGTACCAAGCCACATGGCTAAACATAGACAAGAATTATGGGTTAATTTAACTTATAAGAGATAGTTATAATAATCCTGAGCTAATAGGCCAATCAGTGCTCTATTAAACCAATATGAGTGACAAATCCTTTCAGGATACAAGGGCATTCTCCCATAGCA
Source organism: Microtus ochrogaster (assembly GCF_000317375.1). NCBI lineage: Eukaryota > Metazoa > Chordata > Mammalia > Rodentia > Cricetidae > Microtus > Microtus ochrogaster. The sequence continues at coordinate 1,018,147 of NW_004949128.1, read as the reverse complement.
CCTCCAGACCTCCATGGTTAACTAGTGGTGAGCTCTGCCCTCTAATCACCAAGCAAGCTTTATTTGTCAGAACACAAACAATATATCCCAACAAGCTCCGAAGTAAAGTTAAGTGGGCTTCAAACTTTGGCTTTTATTAACCTCACTAAATCCTATATGGTAGACCAATGTCTGAAACTTTAGGCCTCTTTTCCTGGGACCTGCTGTGTCAGGTCATGTCAGATACCAGCTTACCACTTCTCTCCATACAGACTCTGTTTAAAGAAATAACAAAATCTTAGACCTTCTAAACTGGTGTCATTTAAGAGATCATATACTGATGGTACTACTCTGTGCTTCCTGTATGGGGAAGAATTCTTTCGAAGAAGAACACCTCTATGGTGGCAGCATTCCATGAGTTCTTAGCTTTCAAGACTGGCAAATCATCCATGCCATTTGTTGCCTTCTAACCCCTCAGTAAGATGAAAACAGCTAAGACAGTACCAAGGGGAAGAACGAGGACTATTCTGGGACTTCTGTCATCAATCTGGATAAAGATGGTGCCCCGTGTTTTAAGTGAGCAATGGGGCTAGGCCTAATCAGCCTTCCCAGATTCATTCACATGAAAAAAGAAAATAACACCCCCAGGAACTTGGAAGTTTGCAGGTTTATGTTGGCACCAATTAGAACGCTAATGTGCAAAGAATCTGGTCTCACCTCTCAAACACTAACAAACACTAGTCACTCCTACTGATGGGTTTTTACCCAATAAACATTTTGTTGGGCTCCCAAAATATTTTATTTTTGAGTATTTAGATTATGTTAATTCTTCACTTAGGAGCCATAAGGTATTCAATGATGAACACCTTGCTTCAGATTACAAGACTCCCAACCCACTCACCGCCATACTAGCACCATCCAAGACTGATGCTCAGAGCAAGATATCATACTAATGAACTTCGAGTGTCAAAGATACCTTGGAACATACAATAAAGTCTATGAAAACCCTCTCCCATGAGACGGCCCTAACGGCAGAAGTAGCTTCGTACTTTGGGGCTTATGAACACTACAAACACTTAGCTGTCAGTGGGAAGCCCCTTTCTCTGGTGGGTCTTTGTCCTGGTCCTGCTCGTGTTCAGGCCATGTGTGATTCGGGAAATATTCCATAGAACAGCTCTGAACGTCTCAGCAGTCCTTTTCAAATGCTGGTTTTGCTCTTAGAACTTGGAAGAGGTGGATCATCACTTAAGAACGACTGCTGTCAATCGTGTCAGCAGATCCTTGCAGAGTGACAGTAACATGGATGAAACTCAGGCACTGTCAATGGGACAGCACTAGATCTTAGGTATCTGTGTAATTGTTATTTTAAGAGTATTTTTTGAAGTAGGGATCTCTTCTTCTCATATAAGCATGCATATAAAATTTTAACTTAGGTATCAAAAGACAAGTAACTTACAGCTCCTTTTAAGTACCAGAGAATAAAACAAAGCTAGGCTACTTAGGGCATCACTTTTCTCTCTTCCATTCTGCCAAATATGAGAACTGGTTTACTTACAAGTATAAGTACCATCTTTGCATTCAGTTTTCTCCAATTCTGTGTGTACTGAACACACACATAATCGTCAATGGAATTGATTAAAGAGCAAATACTTGACCATGAGATAGATGATGTTGAGGGAGGCTGCCCAGACTCCTGAAATAATTACACAGAAACTATATTATTTGTAATACTCTCTGGCCAATAGCTTAAGCATATTTCTGGCTTACTCTTATATCTTAAATTAACCTATTTTTATTATTTTATATTTTACCGTGAGGTGGTTCGCCTCTCTCTCCGGAGGCAGCTCCGTGGCTTCTCACTTGACTTGCCTTCTTTCTCCCAGAATTCAGTTTAGTTTTCCCCACCTAGCTCTGTTCTACCCTGCTATTGGCCCAAAGCAGTTTCTTTATTCATTAACCAATGAAAGCAACACAGATAAGAAGGACATCCCATACCAAGATGAAGTCCTTTAAGCTAGCAAGGAAATAGTAACTTCATCCATAGGACTGGGGCCAGTATTGTATAAAAGGTATCTAACAGCATAGACCACAGCATGTGGTTCAATGTGTGCCAAAAGGGAAGGGAGGAGTCAGGACAAACCCCTGGGAAGAGATAAAATATTAGACTCCTAGATGTAAAATAGCGGGCTAAGCAGTATAAGAAAACAAGACAAGGTTCTCAAAGGAATGAAACACCAGTGTCTGCAAGGGTCACTGTAAGTTGTACAGTTGGCTGTGATAGGATACATGGTTAGAAAGATAAAAAAAAAAATGTACCTAAAGATGTTATCAGAATGGCTGCTCACCAAGGGTCTCCTTTGTCTGTCTAAGATATAGGCCTTGTCCAAGGAGCTGTGGGACTTTGTGTGAGGAAGTTAATGCTACCACAAAGCTGATTTTCATTTGGAAGACTGTGGATGTAGCAAGGGCACAGATTTGAGGCTTATGTAGGAGGGACGCTATTGCACTAGTCAGAGTGTGAGATAATGAAGGCTAGTGCCTAGGTAGTGTTTAGCATAGACACAAAAGGACTGGCTAAAAGAAAGTTAAGAAGAAACCCTCAGCACTTGGTGGTTGACCAGATGGTGCAGAAAGGAAAGGTGAAGTGAGGACAGACAGGTATGGAACGTCATGTGGGGTCCTGGAGAGAAGAAATCTATTATGAAGAGGAAGTGACACACTGAGTTTGAATGACACTTTAAAATTCCGAGAGTGAAGCTAAGGTTGACAGGTAAGAACCCTGAGCATGAGATTTTTCCAGTGGAAATATAGAGAAAGTAAAAGACAGACTTGCTTTTCCAAGAAATGTCCACCACCACACATACAATCAATTCATTTACCACCTCCTGGGGTCATAGAACTTGGTCCTAACCTTCCACAATGAATAAAGGAAATGCCTATAGCATGAGGCAGGTGTTGACCTGAAGCTTCTGGTTCACATCTGCTCTAGAAGACCCTGGGAAGACTACCTGATTTTAAAATAGCAAAAAGAAAAAAGGATGGTTCCCAATCACTAATGTATCCTCCATTGAGAAACTCTACAAAGCAGCCCCCTCTTTCTCTCCTACATCATTGCTGTTCTCCTGCCTTTGCTTTTCATCCCAAACCATTTCACCCTGGTACTCACAGATGCACAATGACAGCCTCATCCTCCAAAGGGGGACAGTTATCAGACACCCTGGAGCTCTTGTCCCATTATAGAGAATAAACTTCCCAGGGAATTTGCATATCTAATATTTATATCACTTCAATGTATCAATTCAGGTCTAAAGTTTAGGGGGGGTGGTGCTTAGTTAAAGAAGACATGATGTATACAAAATGGTAATAAAATACTTCCAGGAATTAGCTCTAATCACTGGTAGGCTCATTTTCTAACTATAAAACTGTGCTATTTTCATCCAAACAACCATTCAAAACACAAAGAAAGAGAACTAAAAGTGAGGTGTGCTATTTCCTATTCTTATTGAAATAGAATTTCTTATTGAAGCGTTCTCATTGAAATTTTGTTTAAATAACAATTAGCTTTACCAATTAGTATAATAACTTGTGATTTCAAAATGAAGAAAGGAAGACAAAGAGGAAAAAAATAAACTTTCTTTTGAGATTATTGTTAATGAAGTTTAACCTTTCTTTTCAATGATGGATTCCCCATCTGTGCCTTAAGAAAGTATTATTTAAAAATTAATAGTGATGCTAGTGACTGAATGTAGGATACACAAATGACAGGTAATCTCTTTGCCACTACTTACTTCTACGTCCCTTGGAACTACATTATTGTCTTTTTCACAGTATTAATTCTCATAATCCATGAGCATTGGAGATCTTCCGTATTTTGAGTCCTTTCCTCCCTCTCTTCAAAAAGGCAGAGAACAGCCAGCTGTGAGGTGCTCAGCCCCGACTGTTAGCATCTATGACACAGCTGCTGCACCTGCGGCTCTGGAAACTTCAGGTAAGAGAGAAGGAAAGACTGCAGGAGACAGAGGGCCAGGGCGTCTTCTATATATGACAGAGAAGTTGTACCCACACAATCTCAACATATAGTTTTCTAAAGTAAACTCAGAAAGCTGTTACTCAGTTAAGATCTGAATGTTGGGGAAAGCTTGCTGCATGAGATCTGGGATAAAAAGAGGTGGTGTTTGAGAAAGTAGGGTGTATGGAAAAGTACTTCACACAGCAAGTCAGGTCTTTATCTCACACCCTTATGTATAAGTGTTTGAAAATACTTTTGATCATGGACACTTCAAATGATGGCACAGTCTAAACTGGACATCAGTTCTTCTCAATGAATATTCCGCTCATGCCTAAAAGCACAGCATCAAGTCTAAGGACCTGATTTATTTAACCACCACTTTCTGTAGCATCCTTCTCAGAAAGCCATCTGGGCTTGAGGCTTCTCTGACTCCCTTTCTCCAACAAAACTTGTCTGACATGTCCTATTTGCCCCTCAATGGATATCTACCCATATACCTACAGAGCAGTAATTCCTATATTCAGGGAACGTCCATGTTTTCCAGGAACCCACTAGAAGCCCTTTCCTTCCAGCAGTGTGGTGGAGATACTGTGGTTTGGGCATTCTGGCAGGGGGTGCTTCAGGAATACTTCGAGCAATTGAGCTAGCTAGGCATCCCGTTGCTGAGTTGCTGTCTCCAGCATACGGGAATCACCAACTGCCTGCCCGGAATATGCTCCAAACTGACATATTTAAGAACAAAGATTTCTGTCTCCATTCTAAATGCGTGTGAGGCATGGAGCTCGGGTGTGATTAAGGACCAATAGTGCCAACATCTCCGGCAGATTGTATCCCTGCACTCTTAGAGTGGCTCTAGGCTGAGTAGTTCGTTTCGTGATAAAGGATTTGAGATCCCTATCTGAGTTTTAAATGTTGAACCACACAAAGGAATTGTTGAAGCCTCCTTAAGCAGCTAAAACCTTGTTCCCAATTCACAGGAAATTTGGCCAAGGAAGATATTAAATAGAGTGGTGTCACTAGTCAGAGTTGATGAAATGCAGGCACGGAGATGGTACCTATCAAAAAGGAAATTAGAATAAATGAATATTAAAATATTTAAATCTATAATAATGTGTTCAAAACACAGTTTCGAGGAACATTACCATTGGAAGTGAGAAACCTGTGCTAAGTCACTTACAGTCTTTTCCAAGCAACCTCCTTCCTTCCATTTCAACTCATTAGGGTAATATTAGCTTTGAGTGTAATGGTGTAATTTTAACTGTACTGTACACAAATTACTCTGGCTCTTTATGTGACAAGACTTAGCAATAATCCCTCTTGGTAGATTCTTAACAATTTCCACAAAGCGGGGGTGGGGGGAGGGATGGAGCATTTTGAAATAAGAAACAAACAGTGGGGAAAGGCAAGAGTTTATACTAAGCCAGGGGCAGAGCTGAACATTGCCCTATTTGTTGGGCTCGGTGGCTACCTTCCCAAAGTTTTACGTTACAAAGAAATTCTTCCCATTTTTTGCAATGGTCTCTATTCTCTGTACCTCTTCGAGAACAATGTCCCAAGACAGAGTCCCAGAGAACTGATCTTCCCTTCTCCCTAGCTGATCGTCTGAGGGACAGACATCTGACACTAAGGTCAAATACGCGAGCACACACACTCGCAGACAGATGTTTCTCTCAGTATTGAAGGTAAAATTTATATCAGCCACATATTTTAAGATGGATGTGTGGATCTTAATGCATAGACAACAAAGCATGTCTTGCGTTTTTTCTGGTAGAAAAAAAATGGAGAACGTAGAAGCTAGTCAGAACGTTTATTTTAAGAATAAAGGAAACGAATGTAAAAATACTTCATACACTTCCAGCTTGCCACATATCAAGGACTTAGGAGATCTCAGCAGCTTCTATTATCTTTATTAGCCATGAGGGCAATCCTGCATCCTTCCGGCATTTCAAGAACACAGGATCCATATACATCAGCATGTTTGAACCATCAACCCATCTGCTGAGACAGGCAGACAACCTTCGTTTTTGCAGAAGGGGAAGTTAATTCAGCAAGTATAAGCTACTTGCTTAAGATCCCAGACAGGAAACACAGTCTTCAAAATCCCAGTGACCCACATAGACTATTTTTTATTGTGCTTAATGCTTAAAAATCTGGTCATTGATTTATTCATATTTATTAAGAGTGTGTCTTATATTATGCACTATTATTAAGCTTAGGATACATAAAATAAACAAGAAAGATAAACTCTCCTGTGGGCATTTGGAGCTAGGGAATTGAGGACATTAATTAAGGAAGTGAACCAGTGTTACAGGGTTAATTGTGACCTCTTTTGCATTCATATGTTAAAGACCCTGTCCTAGTTTCTTGTACCTCTGTCTGGAGAGAAAGGCTTTAAGGAGATGATTAAGTCAAGTGGGTTCATTAAGGTGGGCTTCAGTCCAACCCAATGGATATTGTGTCTTATTGAAAACTCAGACACAAATGAGCAGGCTTGCTAGTGTGGGGGAAAGAGCACGTGAGGACGATGAGAAGATGACAACCGACACACCAAGAAGAGAAGTCTCAGAACAAGCTAAGTAGGCGGCTAAGTAGCTCTCTCAGGCTTCTGGCCTCCATAACTTCAAGATGATAACTGCACTGTGGAAGCGTTTTGCTGCGGCAGTTGTAGGAGCCCAATGCATCTAGTGTGAGCAGTTCCTAAACACTGTTGGGTAAAGTAGAAGAGACTATCAAGGGTTATCAGGAGCACTGGGGCACGTGCTGACTCTCACTAGGAAGAGAAAATCTGGAGAAAGACTTGAAGAAAATATGGGGATTAGCTATGAAGACTTTTGGAAAATGGACCTCATTAAAAGGATCATTCCAAAATTCACCGGTGTAGGGCAGGCACACTGAGGAGCAGTTACTGAGAAATAGGGCTAAAGAAGAATTAGCAAGGGGGTACACTTGGGGAGACCACAGGGGAAACAAGAGAGAGCAGTTGGAATCACACAGAGGGTACCCGAGAGACACGATTTCTTCTAGAAAGGAAAGAATGGTCACTGGGTTCTGAAAAAAATGACCCACCTGGTTAAAAACCAATCACTCTGGTTCCTGTTGGCACACAGCTGCAAGCTCTCACAATAGTTCAAGGGAGAAACAGCAAAGAAAATGGCCAGAATCCTCTGGATTGGAGTAAGTAAAGCCAATAGATTTCCCCAGCAATTGGATGTGGATTTGAAAAAGGAGAGTCAAGGATCACTCCTAGGATGATGAGCAGTGGAAGGGTGGCGCTGCTGTCTCCTATGATGGGGAAATCCTACAGCTAGAGGGGGTGTGAAGAGGAAAAAGAAGAATTGAATTTTGCATGCATGCATTGAGAGTCAAATATCAGATATTCAAATGGAGATGTCAAGGAATCAATCTAGTGTTGGAGTTTGACGCTGGAATAAAGCACTCTGCCCTGTGCTGGGAATTTAAGAGACTGTCGTTGAGAGACAAGAAGCAAACAAAGACTTCAGTCTTGGGGAGGGGAACCCCAGCTTTAGAAAATCTAAGGCAACAATCAATCAGCAACACCTAGAAACTAGTGGCCATTACTAAGTCCAGTAAGATGGACTCAAATACTGGACCTGGTGATTGAGCATGGAAATCTCTGGTTATTTGAAATAATCAAACTAACAAACCCCACAAAGTTTTGGGAGCTGATTTGGAGGTAATCTGGAATGGACCCAGGAGAGGAAGGCATTAAGGATAATGTGTAGAACTAATTTCTTCAAGGAACTTTGTGGAAAAAGGGGACTAACAGGAGAGAGTATTGGTGGGGGAAGATAGGTATTAGGGGATAGTTCAATATTTTCTTGAACATTTTCTGTTTGTGCATATATCTCCATGTGCATGCAGAATCATGTGTATGGAATATGTACATGGAGGCCAGAAGACAACCTCAGATGTCATGCTCCAAGCGATAACTTTCTTGATCTTTGAGATAAAGTCTCTGTCTCATTGGCCTGCAACAAGGCAGGTAGTCTAGGCTGCCTCCAGCAAGCTCCCATGACTACCTGCATCCACAGCCTGAACATGGGATCACAAGAATGTGCTGCTGTGTTCAGCTCCTTTATGTGGATTATGAGAACTGAACTCAGGTTCTCAACATTTCCAGGGAAAACACTTTATCAACTGAACTATCCCCTTGTCCCATCCCCATCCAATTTCCTAAACAGAAAATGCCAGAAATAACAGAATGTCTGTATTCCCATTTGACCAATCTGGGCCAGGATAAATAGATTATAAAAGAGAGATGAGGAGGGAACAGCTGGGCTGGTGTCCTTGAGGAGGACAGTGTGGGTCTTCTTATGTCCTGGGCTAGTTGTCTGGAGAAGGGAGTACAGGTCCTTCTGGCTCCTATGCAGCTGATTGTACGAAGCTGGGAAATTCTGTTTTTTTTTTTTTCCGTCTGTTCCAATGATGAATGGAATTGGTTAGCACCCTACAGAGAGCACGAAAAGATGCTGAGGACCAATAGAAAAGTCAACAATGTAGAGTAGAATCATGCCTTTTTTTTGTATAGTAAGACATCCCCCGAACTGGGTGGCTTAAGCAACCAAATTTGATTGTCTCCCAGCTCTGGAATTCAGAAGTCAAGAGTTCAAGGTGTTGGCACAGTTGGTTTCTTCTCCGGGCTGTGAGAAGAATCTGTTCTAAGCCTTTTTCGCAATGTCTGCTGGTTGTCTGGACAGCCTCGGCATTCCTTAGCTTAAGGAGCATTTCCTGCCCATCTGACTTTAACCTTGCACGATATTCTCTGAGAATGCACGGCTGTGCAAGGTTTCCTTTGTTATAAGGACACTGATCTTATTGGATTAGGAGTCAGTGTGGTGACCTTACCATCATTATTCACATTTATCATTGATCCTGCACCTATAAAAAGAAACATTCTGGGTTACCAGTTGTTGGGACTTCAAAATTACAAATTTGGGAGGAAGGGACATGTCTACTTACAGTAAATGGTCAAAGGAGAACAGGATTTATCTGGAAACAAAAGGATTAACATGACACCTGTTCTAATCCTAAAACCTATCTATTCAACCCAAAAGCATTCAGTGCAATGAGGTGAGTATAGGATAAAAGAGGTGTTCGTTTAACTGAGGTTGTAGTTCAACCAAATTCAAGGGTGCAGGGATGCCTGGGAGTGAGTGCTGATTAGGATTGGGTAGAAAGGACGAGAGAACCTGCAGGCAGTAAAGGATAAGACTTTTCAGACCAACGGGTCGGGGTCAAGGTGTGGCAGAAAGACAGTTGAGGGTGGTACTAGAGGAAGAAATCTGGTAAATCAGGCAAAAACAAGAGAGTGTGGAAAGTAGTGAACTGACTGATATTGAAAGCAAACAGTGTCTGGCTATGGCCAGTTTTGAAGTCCAGGGAGAGGGTGTGAGTGGCTGGGAAGTGGAGAAGATCAGAGAAGAGCAAATGCAAGGGCCGAAAAGCATTCCAAAGTGCATGCTGAAATAATACAGGCCATAGCCACACATATATTCGCTCACTTATTGAAATATTGATGTGCTCCTCATAAGGGAGAATGGAGCTCTGTTGAATACAAGGCTAATAAAAGCCAGCAAGAGAGCAACTGTGAAGCCCCCACTGTGCTGGCCTGAGCTTTGAATATGGCATTGGGCTAGGCTACACGAAGCCGCCACTAAAATAACAACAACAGACAAACAAAAAACAAAAGTGGATAAGCAGATAGGAGAAAGTTAACTTTGAAAGTCCTTCGATACCACAAAAATAATTAACCCAGAGCAGAAGAAAATGCCTCGTCCTCTAACACCTCTTATTGCTTGCTTTTGGAATTATTGTTATTGTTTGGCCTTCTCCATAGGTCCCATCCATTGTGGTGATGTGTGTGTTTCCTGGGGATTCTACACACTCTGAAATCTGAGGAGTAAGCAAAAACGGGGCTTCTGCTTAAACCCTTCACAGTTTATAGCCACATTTACATAACATTAAATAAGTCAACAAAGGCATCATTAGCTCCCATTAAAATATGAGCAAAGAAATTTAAAAGAACAAGACAGGCTAATTGGTAAGTAATGTTCTGTATCAAAAATTATGACTGTAAGATACCCTAGCTAATGAGAAGCCCCGCAATCATGTTTACTACATATTTAAAAATTAAAGGAAGGTGCATAAAAAGTTAACAGAAGAGATTTCCCCCTTTGGAGATGTCGCTTGCATTTATTGCACGCAGTTGAAAATACTGAAGGTTATTTTTGCCATCCATCTTGGCAAAAGATCTCTTTAGAATTTACACGATTTATACATTTTTGCTCTCATTGCATTAAAAATAGGAAAGCCACAACCAGGAGAGAAGGCAAGGATAGACGTGCATTAGGGCAGTGAGTAGGTCTGCTTGTGAGCTAGCTTTTCTCTGCTTTCTCTGGGAGGGCTTAAACCAACCCTGTGGAAAGAGTGCTCTTCAAAGTCAACAACAAGGCCAGGGCTTGCTGTCAGGTTGACAGGTTTTTGAATATCATGCCTAGCGAGGGCAGCTGGGATAAGACTGAAAAAGAAATGATAATTCCCGGGTGCCACTCTAGAACAGCTGAAACTAAATCCTGGGGAGGGGGTTGGGCATCTGTTTCTTTTTAGAAAGGCATCCTTGTTACACCAATGGGCAGCCAAAGTTGGAACCATAGTCCTGGCTCACTCTTGTCAAAATAAAACCTACTGTTTATTTGTGGGCCCTTGTCTCCTAGGTTCTCATCTATGAATTCAGGCAGACTATTCTATACTTGATTGGATGCAATAACAAATGTTTTCTCTTTCCGATAACAGAGAGTACTTAGCAATGCCTTACCCTATAGAGAGACCACTCATTTCAGTGGGTGTTTGGCTGCCATTGAAGCGATCTAGAATGAGAACTAAAGGTGAACATATTTCAAGTGATTCCTTGTGGGGGTGTGTCTGGTATATATTTATAACTTTCTGGGGCAAACAGAAGGTCCTATGGATGGACTGTCTCTCTATCTGCCTGTCTGCCTCTCCCCATTCCCCTCCCGTGTGTGTGTGCGTGTGTGTGTGTGTGTGGTGTACTCATACTTACGCAATTGAGAGAAGTAGAGGCTGTGACACTTTGGTTTAAGTCGAAGACAACCATAGGACTTTCTAAGCAGACGACATACACATTCCTTCCTTGCCAGAAGGAGTTTACCACATTTGCTATGCATGATGGCTGATTTCCGTTGTCAATGTGATGGAATCTAGAATCACAAAGGAAACACATCACTGGATACATCTGTGACAACTGCTTTCAGGAAGGCATACAGTCCCATTCTGAATGTAGGCAGCACCATTAATGGTGTTGGGTCATGAGTCTTCAATGAAATAAACTGGAAAAAGCAAGATGAGTGGCAGCATTTGTCTCTCTCCACTTTGTGACTGCACATGCCATGTAACCAGCTGCCCAGTACTCCTGCCACCAAGCTTTCCCTCTATGGATATATTCTACCCTCAAACTAGGAATCTTTCTTGTCTCAGGTTGCTTTTGGCAGGATTATGTCAAAAAAAAACAAGAAAAGTAATTATTACAATGAGACCAGACCTTCCTAAAAAAAAACACAGAGAAAGCATTAATAAAAAAAAAATACTTTATAGCTTGTCCTGAGTGCTGTCCCCCCACACCGGCCCATCCAGAACTTGCTCTAAAGCCTCTGCAATTAGGGTTGTGTATGGGGAGAAGTTTCTAGAAAGCATAATATTCCAATAGTTAATACTTTTAAATGTTACTGATGAGGAGGAATGTTCTTTTGTGTAGCCACCTCCTCCAAATTGTGACAGGCGCCTGGAGGTGAGGGGAGGATCTTGAGAAGACCTAGGAAGGTAAAGACACTTAGAAGATTCGTGGACAATGGAGCGCTGCTTTAGAATCGATTGCAGCTAACCACTGGTCTAACTGATGGCTGAGCCAGGCTGTGGCGATGAGGGGAAGGGTCTGAGAGGGTGAGCAGCCCACCTGTTTCTGCGCAGTGTTTCCTTTTCACACTGTCCTCACAACAGTCGGATTCCCCATCCACCCACTGGCAAAGCAAGGAGAGGCCTCATCAATAAACAAATACAAATTGGCATGCTTGGGAATTGTGTATAGCCCAGCGGACCAGGGGAGAAGATTCTTTTACATTAACCAGCTGTGCTTTGCAATAATACACAGACCTCTGTGAATCATTTCATGGTTTATAAAACAAAATTCTGTTTGCAATTGGCAAGTCAGGGAAATAAGTGTCCATGTTTGTTTTCACTTCCTATTTCTTGTATTTGTCCAGAGACTCACAGCTGGAATCTTTGGGGTCCCCTTGGGGGCCCATTAGGCAGACCTAGATCTTGCTTTTGACTGTCAAAGAGAAATGAAGCATGGAGCCACAGACAGCCATTGGCCTCTGAGAATAAGAGGTGGGAAGGGGTGGGCTGATGGGTTTCTGTCCTCACAGAGACAGAAAGGCTATCAGTCTCAGAAGGTGCCTATGGCACTAGATAGAAACTCCCTGGGCATCAACCTTTCTGTATACCCAGAGAATGCCAGGAATGATGTGGAAGAAGAGCTTCGGCTTTCCCGAGAAATGATACTCTATCACACCGTAGAGCATTCGAATGAGCGAGAGAGAGAGAGAGAGAGAGAGAGAGAGAGAGAGAGAGAGAGAGAGA
>NW_004949128.1:941161-1005383 GCF_000317375.1 Microtus ochrogaster | reverse complement strand
AGAGAGAGAGAGAGAGAGAGAGAGAGAGAGAGAGAGAGAGAGAGAGAGAGAGAGAGAGAAAGAGAGAAGAGTTCGGGTGACAGGGTGACATGCCTGTTTAATTTAGCTCTTTGGCTTCATTGTCTCTGGGTGCTGGTTTTAGAGAGGACAGAATCTTAGGCTCCTGTCAGAGTCACTGATCATCCTGAGGACGGAAGGCGGCAAAGACTGGGTCTCCATCCTCAGGGCTGCCGCATGGATTCTAAGGTAAAGCCTGAGAGTTTTACACTTCTCATCAGTTACCAGTGATGCTGCAGTTGTTTTCTTGAGGTCCACATTTGAAAAACTACTATTGACTGTAATTTCTAATCCAGCTGTAGTCAGCAAATACAGGATTCATTAAAGACCCTGGTGTGGGTACCTTTCTCTGGCTCATGCATTTGTAGTCTTGTTGGCTTAGAGTTCTCTGAATGCTCCCTTGTTGCCCCGCTCCCACTCCAGGCTAAATAGGTCAGGCTCCCAAGTTATTGCTCACACCTTCCACATCAAAGGATCATCTACTTCCTCGTGGGGCAATTACCTCTTTGAGGCCATGGACATTCTCATTCTCTTTTGTGTAGCACTTGGCACATTGTGGAATATTTGAAGTAAGATCATCAACATTTGGTAAGTCAATGATTCAGGATATATCTCTGACCCAGGACATCTTGGAAGCTCCTAGAATAGTCACCTGAAATGAAACCATCTTTCTTTCTTTCTTTCTTTCTTTCTTTCTTTCTTTCTTTCTTTCTTTCTTTCTTTCTTTCTTTCCTTCCTTCCTTCCTTCCTTCCTTCCTTCCTTCTCTCTTTCTCTTTCTATCTTCCTTCATTCTCTCTCTCTCCTTCCTTCCTTCCTTTTCTCTCTCTCTCTCTCTCTTTCTATCTTCCTTCTCTCTCTCCTTCCTTCCTTCCTTCCTTCCTTCCTTCTCTCTCTTTCTATCTTTCTTCCTTCCTTCCCTCCATCCTTCCTTCCTCCCTGCTCCTTCCCTCCCTCCCTCCCTCTTTCTTTCTTTTCTTTCTTTTCTAAAACAATCTTTTCTCATCTTACATACCAATTCCAGTCGCCATTCCCTGCCCCTCTCCCACTCTCCCCTACCGTACCCCTTACAGTATCCCCCATCCATTCCTCAGAGAGGGTAAGGATTTCCATAAGGAGTCAATAGTCTGACACATCACTTTGAGACAGATCTAATGGATTCCCCCACTATATCTAGGATGAGGAAAGTATCCATCCAAGGAGAATGGGCTCCAAAAAGCCAGTTCAAGAACTAGGAATAAATCCTGGTCCCATACCAGTGTCTCCACAGGCTACCTAAGCCCCACAACTGTCACCCGCATTTAGAGGGCCTAAATAAAATACTATTTCTATTGATGGTATCATATAATAACCAGGGCTTACTCTGCTATGTATTGTGTATGAGTGTGGAGATCAGAGGTTAGCCCCAGCTTTGGTTCCCTAGAAGTTACCACCTTGTCTCTTTGAAAATCATAGTCTTTTTCTTGACTCTGACTCACTGATTAGGCTATGCTGCCTGGCCAGCAGCTTCTAGGAATTTACCTGTGTCTATGTCACCAGGGCAAGCAAAGGCCACCATGCCTGGCAGTTTCTGGGAATCAAATTTAGGCCTTCATGCTTGTGTGACAAGAGCTTTGCCAATACTTGTAGCTTATGGCAAGCCCATTAATTGCTATTTTTCAAAATTTAGATTATTCCTTATAAAATATTTATGTTCATGAAATGTCTGACAGTTTCTTGTTTCAGACAGCCATAATGTCACTCAGCCCTGGCTGCCCTCATCTGCTGGGTTTTTTCTAGCATAGCAGATACTTCGTGCTATGGCTCAGAACACAGTCTAACTAGAGATAGCTTGTGTAGCACAAACTGTAGAATGATCATCATGTTTATTATTTGGTAATAGGAGCAATAGTAATAGCAATAAAAACCATATTAAGCTCCTAATATGCTTGGGAATTATGCACAACCCTTTCAACGTATCTTCTCTTGTTTTAGGCACTGCTGATAGAGATGATACAGACCGTTGTACAACAAACCAAATCTCCCGGGTAGAGAAAACATGATCCACTTCATTCTGCTGGCTCTGGAGGGGGCCCAGTCAGCTTCTGTGCCACCTTGCTGTGCTTAGTAAGTTTCCGTTAAAAGAGCGGGACCCTGACATGAGTCATCAGAGCCAAAGCTAAGGACTGAACACTAGGGGAATGGGGTTCAGACTTCGCCTTCACCTGCTCATTGCTGTCTCTCTTTTTTGCTCTCTCTCTCTCTCTGATCCTTTCTCATCTCTAGGGGAGACAAAGATGATACTCTTGGGGAGAGTATAATAAAACCCGGAAACAACCTGGTGGACCAAAACTGTTGTGTTTCAAACACCAAGAAGATGAGAAGGCATCAAAAGGTCGAAGCATGTTGGGGGTGATGCATCACTTCTCTGTGCCAAACACCGTTATCAATGGATCTACATTACAGCCATCCCCACTGAACAGTTTGTCGTAATGGTGGTGCCTATGGAGCAGCATTGAATGTCACCAGCAGGGACTGTCAAGGGATGAACAACAGAAGCAGCTCCCACACATTGGGCACTTGTTCCATGCCAGGCTTCTGCTAAGTGCTAATGACTGTCAAGACTTTTGATGCTCCAGGAAGTAGGCTACTGTGACTATTCCTGCTTCACTGAAGAGGAAGCTGAAATTCGGGCTGGATACATGGCTTGCCTCCTAGGTAACACGGGGTTGGGTGGTGCTTGAATTCCAAGATGTTTGACCCATCTGGAAGACACAGTCCTAACTTGAAGCTTTTTTTTTTTTTATGTCTTATTTGTTCTGACAAGACGTTCAGATGGAACCCAAGGGGCTCTGCCAGGGCCATGGACAATGGTGGGTATTTCTGAGGAGGAAATACACCCCATCCTGGCAACCGCAGTCGCAGGAAATTCTGCTGGAAGAATTCAGCTCCATTAGAAAAGGGAAAGTCAAGAAGGCTCCATAGCCACATACAGCCTATACGTTTCCTATGTGGCAGAGCTACTGTCTGTCCAGTCTTTGGTGGGAACCCGAGAGCTGTAGGAGTGATGGCCTTGTTCAGATTCCTTAGCTAGATTAAGCCAGGACCGCAGACCCCAAGCTGGATTTTCACTCACGTATTTGGTACCTTGTCTTTTAGGCTTTTAATTTTCAAAGTGTAGAGACATATAAAGTATGAACGCTCTTGAAAACACAAGATGCAAATTCAGATAAATAGGAAGAAATAAGGGTTTAACCATCTTCATTCTAATACGATACATTTTGTATTTCAAAGAACCAACCATGCATTTATACACACACAGTTGGTCTTTAAAAAAAAAAAAGGGAGATCATTAATATGTATTTGTCGCCCACTTTTATCTACCTTACAATGTATTATGCACATTTCCCTGGTTATGCATGATTCTAAGCACACATGTTGATGGCCAGTCTACTACAAGGTTTCACTCTCTTCACGTTAAACTTGCAGGCCTTACCACACTTTGTGCTCTATCTGCAAGGCCATTCTGGATATGGCTGAATAAGTAAAATGAAAACTGAAAATGAATAAAACCCCCAATCTCCCTTCCCAGCAGTCTAGGCTAGACTAGAAACAACAAATCCCTATCCCCCTTCTCCTTCCATCTGTCCTAAATTCTACCTGGCCACAAGGCAGCCTAGAGAATAACTCAGTTCCAAGTGGGAATGGACTTTAGATCTCAGAGAAGCATTTTAAACTCAATCTAAGCCAGGAAATCACAAAGGTTTCCTGTCGCCTTCTTGGGGACAGGGTTTTGTATGTGGCAAGACAAAGAAGAGGCTAATGTTACCTAGGCTGTGGCCACCCTGATAAGGGAGAGGTCTGGAGTCTTAAGCAATCGCCCTAAGCCTTTGTAGTGGGCACCAAGAGGAACCCCTCCACAGACTCAAGCTCAGTCCAGAAGAGAGAAATGCACCCAGCCCATTGACCTTTCCCAAGCTCTCCCCTTACCAGCTTTGTCACGGCCTGAAGTTGATAACTCTCAGGGTGTGCATCCAGACTCCCCTGGCTGATCTAGGATGGCATTTGTCATTAGCATACAGAATACCTGCTCTGCAGGCTTGCCATTCTCTGCCAGATCAGATGAGGGGTTCTCTTTAGAAAATAAGAAGCTGTGGATGGGAAAAATAAAAGGCAGACAGAGGAGAGATCAGCGGGGTTAAGTGTGCTTGGGGAGCATTCTAAATGAATTAGCTATGGATACTTGCTTGGAGGCATGTTGTGGCTCCCATCTCGAGGCATCGTGTTCATCTATTCCCCATCCTTCTTTCTGTTGAGCCAGAGCATTACCAAGTAAAGGGCTCTCTCTGCTTTGAACCCATGCCGGCTATCAAAGGTACACAGGAGGGCTGTGGAAGCGGGAGGAGGGTCAGGGAAGCTTAATAGCTCTGGGAACTCAGTCCTTCCTCTCCGTGGAGCCCCATTAGCAGAAGAGTTTGGTAACATCAACCGACTTTGATTCTGATCCCCACAACTGCTGTTTTGGCTTCTTTACCACCCTCAAGCCATATTTCCTGTGGTGATTATCACGCTCCCTTTATTTCCAGTGTCAGCTTATTCTGGAGGAAAAAAAAAAATACTCACGCAACTCAGCTAAAGGAGCCCAAATTGAACAATTTGTTATATTAAGCAAATACTTATTTGCATAATTCTGACTCTCCTTTCTTTATTAGCATAGCAGCAAAACCAATAGTCGTCAGCTCAGACAAGTTAGGCAAGCCCACGCATCTTGGTGGGAAATAGAGAAGCGAAGAGGGGCCGGTGTCCCTAGCAACTGACCTTCTCTTCCAAGGCCAATGTCCAGGAGCAAGTCAGGAATTTTCTCTGCCATTCCACTGCTCCCATCATGATCACTTCCAGGCTAAAATTTTATCCCAATATTATATATTGAGATTAAAAATGTTGGGAGGGGATGCCTGCAGCACTGTTCCGTGGATGAGGCACTTGCCATACAGGCATGGAAACTAGAGTTGTGATGGCCACCGCCACATAAAAGTCAGGCAGATGTGTAATCTAGCACTTAGGAGGAAGGGCAGGATCACAATGGCAAACTGCTTAGCTAGACTCGCTGAATTAGGGGGCTTGGAGTTCAACAGAGAGAGCCTGCCTCAAGGAATAAATTGGAGAAGGATCAAGGCAGATAGGCAGTTATGATTTCAGGCTTCCACGTGAATGCTCACACACGTATACACACCCTTGCACCCCTACACATGCAAACACACATCCACAGATGCATCTGTATCAGCACCCAAGCACCCATGTATGAAAAATGTTGGAACTAAGATTAGCTTGGGGTAAAGAATCTATTTAGCATAAGTGTGAGCCTGAATTTAATTCACAGCACTGTCTCCATAAGGGTCAGAGAAATTTAAACATGAATTTATATATATATATATATATATATATATTCATTTCTGTGAAGAATAATAATCTTAATAGTCATATTTATGTTATATATGTATGTTACATGGTAACTCACTGTGGGGCTGTAGACACTACTGTTACAAGGTGGCTATGGAAGATCTTCCAGTGTAAGAATTTACACGAGTCACTGGGCAACTGATTCAGTGGTTTCTCAATTAAGGAACTGAGGGCTTTTGGACAAAGTCCCCTAAATTGAAAAAGTATCTAATGTCTAAAATAAACCTCAACTTGTGTTTGTTCAAGACACATTCACACGGTGAATATTTAAAAGAGCTTGGTTGTATATAACACAGCCCAGAGTCCAGTATAGGAGAGAAACCTCAGTTCTGTCTTTGAAAGCTGGGTCGCTTTGGGTAAGGGACTTGACTTTAAGGATCATCCAGTTCTCAGCCAATAAGATAAAAGCCAAAGGGGTAGTGAGATGGCTCAATGGGTACCTGGCACCTGAGCTCAGTCCTTAGGACTCATACAGTGGAAAGAGAGAACCGATTTAACCTGTCTTCTCATGGAGTATCACACACATTGTCTCTCTGTCTCTCTGTCTCTCTTTCTGTCTGTCTGTCTCTCTGTCTCTTTCTGCCTTCCCCTCCCTCCCTTCCCTCCTCACACACACAAACACCATACAATTAAAAATTATGTTAATCATTTAGAGTTGTCAGGCCTTTTCTTGAAGCGATTTTGTGTGTGTGTGTGTTATCTGTGTGTTTATCAAAGTACCCAGAATGGCTTTGCCAATCAACATTGGCTATTGGTGGATAATATGTATACTGTTTGGCAGAAACGAATGACTTTCCAGCTCTGTGTTTAGAAAGCTCTCATCAGAAAGAAGCCCAGGGACCTGGCTATGGAGGGGAGTTGCTGGGCAAGGGGTTCAAGGGGAAGGTGAGGGATACAGAAATCCATTTTAATTGCAATTTGAAACTACCATCTTGACCTCTCAAAGCGCAGGCTGGGTCTTCTGTCATCAGAGCCTCCATTAGTCACAAGTGGGCCGGGAAAGAAAGGAAATTTCTTTCCAATTATCTCCCAGCACACCAGGGGGATCTTTTCTCCTCCTCTGGAATCTTCTGCTAAGGTTACAGAGTTTATGGTTCCCATAATGCACATGTACAGTATCTATTTCATTTAATTCGCTATTAACACTTCCAGTTTCACTTACTTCAACACAGCTGGATAAAAAGAATTGAAATCAACCATCTATGGTGGAATTGGAATGCGGCTATTAGCGGTTTTATTTGCAAATCCACCCTACGCTCACCTACCCCGTGTCATGCCGTAAATTCCATCCAGCACACAATTATTAAATACAGCTTTATGATACACACAGTTGCTGTGTTTTCCCAGGAAACCCACCTCTTATTCTGATTTCCTGTATTATAGTTGTGCATAAAACAGTCTTGTTAAAAAAACAGATAAACAATAAAACAATAATTTTTATTTTCTATATTTTTAGAGGGAGAAGGGGCTGAGATAGGGTCTTTTGTAGCCCAGGCTACCTCAAACATTTTAGTGTAGCTCTGGACAACCTTAGGTTTCTGATTCTCCGAACTTCATTTCCCCAGGGCTGAGATGACAGGCATGCAGCACCATGCAAGGTTTCTGAAGGGCTTGAAACTGTGCTCCTAGCTTTGTATATGCTAGCCAAGCAGTCTACCGACTAAGCTACTTCCCCAGTACAAAATTAAGTGGAAAAAAATAATTTTCAATATCCCTATATCTTTAAATTGAGATTTAAATATGACGCTTATAAAACTCAAGTGCAGAAGATCACAATTTTTTGTATTGGATTTTAAGTTTCTGGGACCCACTTATCATCAAAGTGTTTTTTGTCTTACATGAGGTAGCTCCAGGAAAAGAAAGTATTTTATCACAGCAACAAAATAGTTAACTAAATCCAGGCTTACCTCTCGCAGATGCATTTGTTTTTTGTATTAATCAGTTTTTAAATTTTTATTTATTTTACATACCAACCACAGATTCCCCTCCCTCCTGTAATCCCTCTCCCTCCTCCCTCTATCCCCCCACTCCTCTTCCATCCCCACTTAGATGGGGTAAGGCCTCCCATAGGAATCAAGAAAGCGTGGCACATCAAGCTGAGGCAGGGCCAAGCGCCTCCTCATTGCATCAAGGCTTCACAAGACATCCCACTGAAGCCACTGGATCAAAAGTTTCATTTCTTGTCTTTTAAGAAAACGCATCTAATACCTTGTGATACACGTCTAAATGAACATTCTATTTGCTTTTTAAAATTAAAACTGGAATAACAGGGGTAGAGATATGACTCAGCAGTTAAGAGCACTGATTGCTAGTCTAGAAGACCCAGGTTCAATTTCCATCACCCATATGGTAGCTTACAACCATCTGTAATTCTGGTCCCAAAATATACAGCACCCTCTTCTGGCTTCTACAGGTACTACAGCCTGTGGTACATAGACACATACACATATACATAAAATAAACACAATGAGGGAGGGGGACTTGATCGAGGGAAGGGAATTGATCAGGGGAGGGGGAGGGAAATGGGAGGCGGTGGCGGGGAGGAGGCAGAATTCCTTAATAAATAAATAAATTTTAAAAAAACAACAATAAATTCAAATTAACTCTCAAAAAATTTAAAAACACTGGAATAACATGTTTTTTGTTTATAAGAATTGCATCTCAAACAGGTTTAAAATATTACCTGTTCTCATGTTGACTCATCACCAAGTCTTTTAAGCAGGTATGGTCTCCTGGCTTCTTCTGTCAGAATGAAATCACATGCGTACTCATACAGAGTAAATCATTTCCCTTAAGTGACTGATGATTGCCATTTGAATCAAGTTTCATTTTGCCACAGACTGATCAAGGGCTTCTGCTACTGTTTAACTGTTCATGCAGAGTTACAATTGTCAAAACACACACCATCCTATTGTCTAGCACAAATTCGGAAAAGGTCCCAGAAATACCATTTTCGGGACTCTTCCCCTATGTTGGTGGCACAAATGTCCTGTGAATCTTTAAATGTATAGCTGAGTGCCCAGGACTATTTCAGCTTCTCTTTTTATTAGGACAGAACCTTTCACTTCCAATAAGTTTTTTTTTTTATTTGGCAAGGAGGGAGAGACTAGGGTACGGAGTAGGGGGTAAAACGGGGTGGGACCCAAACCCCATTTTGAAATGGATGAGAACTGGATACTCCCAAAATTCCAACAAGATTACACACATAAAGAAATCTCATCTGGTAAATATTACATTCTGTTTTTGTCTTCGCTGTAGTTTTTACACGACATGACAGTTTATGGTATTGTGCCACATTTCAGAGCTAAGGTTTACAAACATCTGGCTGTGGGCAACATTCCATCCTCCATGGCCCCCACTGTCTCTGGGATAAAGTGTTTGCAACATACCAATTGAGGTGGAAAACATGAGCTTTTCTATAGAACAATGGGGTACACAAGGCATACTAAGCTTCTCTGGGCTCCTCTGGGGGACCCTGGGCATTGTGCAATTAACCCACTGGCTTCTACCAGATGAACTTTAGAGGGCTAGGGACCATTGGATCCCCAGACTGAGTGGGCAGTTAGTTGACAGGATCCTTATACTCTTGGAAAAATGAAGGTTTCCCAAAGTAATTGTCAGAGCCATGGAGTAATTCCAATGCCTCGTTCACTGCCACGACTCGCACTTCCATGGTACTGCAGTGCCCATCCATCTAAGAAGAGCATCCTCTCTTTCTTAGAGGGTTCATGGAGGAATGGATAACAAAACCATTCCCATTCAGACATGCAGAACAATGCCCACACGCAGTAAGAGCTACAGAACCTTAGTACATTTCGTCGTAGTTATTATTTCTATATCACAGTTAATATGAAGATGAGAATTATTTTGACATGGTCAGGTTTTTGTGTTAAATTGCAAAAATGAATATACCATATGTCTCTACTTTACCTTTCCTTTATTTTTTGTTTAAATACCATGATGGGAAATTAGTATTTTGTCTGAAGCAAAAATAGTATCAGTATTTGAAGATTTGATTTGGACTGCTATTTAGTTTTTATTTTTAAGACGAGGTCTCATGACCTTGAACTTCTGATACTCCTGTGGCCACCTCCCAAGTGGATGGAGTATGGTGTGCTCTTCCCCACCTATATTATGTAGTGCTGAATTTTGGAACTCAGAGTATGGCGTATGTTCTCTGAGTTCCATCCTTAGCCACGGACTGCTCTGTAAAACCTATCATTCTTTTTTTTTTAAATTTATTTATTTATTGAGGATTTCTGCCTCCTCCCCGCCACCGCCTCCCATTTCCCTCCCCCTCCCCCGATAAGTCCCTCTCCCTCATCAGCTTGAAGAGCCATCAGGGTTCCCTGACCTGTGGGAAGTCCAAGGACCGCCCACCTCCATCCAGGTTTAGTAAGTTGAGCATCCAAACCGCCCAGGCCCCCCCAAAGCATTCTTAAGAAACAAACAGTAGTTTTATGTCTCATATAAGACATCCCCAAAGAGTTCCTATTGTTGCCTGGAGACGAGGTCTGACCCAATCTGCAGAACCCTGGAAGCTATCCACCTATGGTAGGGAATGAGAAGATAGTCATAGACTGTTAGGTGGCTCTGTTTAGTCCTTGCAATTGTTTGTAGATGTGTGTGTGTGTGTGTGTGTGTGTGTGTGTGTGTGTGTGTGTACACAAATTCACTTTGCTAAACAAAGGACCAATAGCTTCCATCATATCTTCGAAGTTAGTCATTAAACATAAAAGGTTAATATCCATTTATGTCAAAGAGAGTAGAGATAACCAGAATATGGAAGAGGTCTACATGGAATTAGGAAGGCATCAAGGCTCCTGTCTAGCATGCCCTTTCCTCAGCTCAATATTGGCTTTAATCTTCCAGCCACTGTTTATACAAATGTAATCTTTCTCCACTTCACTATGAAAATATAACCTGGGGCTTTCTGATTCACCTGGAGAAGGTATACAGCAGAATACAGCTAAAATATTCCTCAGTGGGAGTGTGGGATGTGTGATTTCTGTGACAACTGACCTGGGTTAGTGTTAGCATGTTGCTGGGTATAGGGCTGACACACAGGAAGATGAGAAGCCTGGGTTTACGAGTAAAGAAGAAAGGGTCAAATTCTAATTCTGCTTTAGAAGCGTCATTGTTAAAATACCCAGGACTGCATTGATCTCCTCATAGGTCAATCAACAGGATTAAGTAGGGAAACAGAGCAGGCACGGGAATGGAAGGGTGCGTGGCACACAGTGGGAGCTAAACAAATTGTCCCTGCTCCTGGTTCTGTCACTGACTCCTGTGATTCTTTTCCATTTTTTAGATAGGAAGGCTGACAGCAGGAGGAGGAAAGAACGAGCCTGCAGTCACTTGACCCACAAGCTGCAGAATCTTACCAACAAATAACATTTCTCCAACACCATATGCAACTCGCTGGTCTAAGGAAGTCTGAATTGGAGGGCACAGAGGAACCACAGCTGTGTATTGATAGTAATATGCATACAGAGATGCATTTATGTATCAGCAGACACACAGCTACTATCAGTCTCATGGTTAATGTATACAGATGAAGCTAAATAAGAACTATCAAGGTGCTATGATTTATTGAAGAGTCAGAATTGTGCATGTATATATGCATGTGCACAAATGTGTATGCATGTACATACATGTGCACATGTGTGTGTATGATTCATTCCAGAGTCTGAATCATTTACTACCAACATACCTGACTACGGTATTTCTAGAACTCAAGCAATTAGTGCCCTCCAGAGAATGTCGATCCTCTACATACCTCAAGTAACACCCCCAGTGGGAAAATGACTGCTGATAATCCAGAATGTTAGGGTGATCTGGCTCTAGTGAGCATACTGAAGACACAGCTAGAGACTATCTGAATCGAAAATGAGTGGATGGTACGCCCATTGCTATCACAATGTTCCCATTGATGAATCCTTTAGACTCTTGAAAAGTAGGCCCTCGTTCTAGCTTCATTGACACGAAATATTATCTGCGGATGCTGGGGTTTCAAACTCATCTCATTGTTCCTCCACATAGAAAAGTCTTTTCTGCCTCCTTCCAGTCTTTTGTCATGAAGGGGTAAGCTCCCACACAGAAGAGAGGGAAAAATAGGACAGCTGTTGATTTTCTCAGCCCACGGGCCTTCTTTTCTCAGTACTCGCCAAAGAGATTATCTACACAAGAGTCGATGAGGGTGACGAGGAACCCTTGAAAGGAGCCCAGTTTAGCCAATGCTAAGACCAAGGATACAACGTAGCTCAACAACTATTAAGATCTCATGTGATAGAAAGAGGGCAAGCCTGGGGCCCAGGCTATAATCTGTTCGAGCCCAACCCTTATCTCTAAATGTTCAGACTGTATTACCTTGAAGGAGTCATTTAGTTTTTTTTTTTTAAATCTTCCTTCCATAAACATAAGCATCTCATCCAAACACAGAATGTTCCAGGAAGACGTAAGCACTTTCTAGGTAGGTAAAGAGCCTGGCGAGGTAGGAAAACAGTGCCTTACACAATGCGGGTGATTTTTCTTCCTTCTGCCATTTCAGTGTCTTGCATCCTATCTCCATTTCCTGGCAATAAACAGGAAGACTCTAATCTGATTCCAAATGTTTTCTTCCTGCATTGCACATTCTGGCCAAGACCTATTTTCCAAGCTTGTCTTTGAAAGTTCCCTATCTGTAAACTGTCAGCACAGGCCTGTGCAACATTAGCCGAGATCTGCCTTCGTGCGAGAACAAAGTCTGGGTCAGATTCAGAGAGATGACCTTTTCCACGGAGGATGCCAAAGGGCTCTGCATCGCCCATAAAAACCAGCCATCCATCCCTAGATAAGACACAGTCTACACACTTATATCAATTTTATTCTCACATTGTTAGAACAGAATTTAGCATTTCTTTCAATAATTCCCTTCCTTCTTTGAGTCCCGAATACAAGTCTCTATCAGTTTTTAAAATTTTTTTTAAAGTTTTAAATTATATTTATTATTTTTCCTGTGGTTTTTGTAGGTATGTGTATGTGCATGTATACTCCTGCACAGTTGCATGCGTGCATGCTTGTGAGCACACGCACACATACAGGACAACCTGCACGCGTCGGGTCTCAGCTTTCACTACGTGAACCCTGGGAATGGCACAGGTCTTTAGAATTGGTGACAAGCACCTTTACTTACTGAACCATCTTGCTAATCCTTCTGACATATGTTTTAATTAATAGAAAGTTTCCTTCCAATGGGCTTTTGATCCTACTGCACATACTGGCTTTGGGGGAGCCTAGGCAGTTCGGATGCTCAACTTACTAAACCTGGATGGAGGTGGGCGGTCCTTGGACTTCCCACAAGTCAGGGAACCCTGCTTGCTCTTCAAGCTGATGAGGGAGAGGGACTTGATGGGGGAGGGGGAGGGAAATGGGAGGCGGTGGCAGGGAGGAGGCAGAAATCCTTAATAAATAAATAAATTTAAAACAAATAAAAAAAAATAGAAAGTTTCATGTTTCTAGCAAATAATTTCTGATATTAAGATATTAATCCAAGACTATCATTCCCAATAAGAGTGGTAATATCTGGGCTTGAACATGTGGTTTATGAAAATAGATCACTTCATTGCCATGAGAAAGGTTAAAGCTAGTATTCTAAGGTGGGGGCTCCAGGGTAATATACAAGAGTCTAGAGTGACTCCACCTCTCCTGACACCATTGCTAGCAAAGCTACTTTCTCTATTGCTTTGATCACTACAGTGGCCACCTACCACCCACCACATCTATTTCCTGGGATCGTCCTAATGTTCTTTCCCAGGTGTAGGCAAGACTTCTTCCAGACACAAACCAAACAACAGTCCCCGCCTCTTCAAAATCACTCAGTGAATTCCCATAGCTAAATAAACAAAGACTAAACTCTTTAATGAGATTTGAAAGAACATTCTAGTAGAACATTCTCTTTTCCCCAGCCCACTCAGCTTCTACATAGCTTTGTTTCCCTGTTGGGGATATCCCTCTCTCCTGCTGCTTAGTCACTTAGAGATGGTGCACAACACAGACATAGGACAGATTCTGTCGGGAGTTTCCCTTTTTCTCTTACAATAGTTTGTCAGACTCACTTTCTACATAGTTTATAGTGCTTATTTTGCTTTGTAATTGCTGTATATAATATCTGGTGTAATTATTTTATTAATCTTTCACTAAACCATAAGCAAAATCCTTAATAAGTTTTAAAATCACTCATAGCTATGTCTTCCCAGGCCCAGAGACATAGAGTGTTTTTGACAACTAACCAGTTCCAAGCAGTTCAGCAGTGAACTCCTAAGTGTTACCACAAAGAAGATGGGCAGCATTATTTTTGCTGCGCTAATATGGAAAGGCAGAGGCTAAACAAGCTGCCTCAAAGCTCTACAGCTAATAAATGAAATATTTGGGGATTTGGTTTTCAAGTCCATGATGTGAACCATTGCAGCTAATCATTTCTCTGGAAGTAATGGGTATTTAAGTCATAGTAAACATCCAATGAGGGGTTGTTAATTCCTCAATGAATAAATGATCAGGAGGCTACCAAAATAACTCACTGGAAGGGTTAAGAATTTGTTCCGGATTGAAGAAGAAGCCACTGAAACAGCAATTCCAACAGTAAGAGTGGTACCATCCTATAGAGCAATGTGCTTGTGGAAACCAGAGCAGCCCCAAGAGCTGTGCTCCGTAGCTGTCTGGAAGCCGTTTGGAAATACTCCCCGGCAGTGTCCCTGCTCCTGACTAAGCAAGACCACGTTTAAATATAGATGAGTGCTGTGAAATTGCAGCTGCCGGGGCTGCAGCAGGTGACGGTGTGCTTTCTGTGTGTGCAGGTAAGCATATTACAAAGCCTTTGAAAGTTGAGCCTGAGCCACAACTTCCCTCGAGTGTTTATCCCCTAGAGCTTTAATGCGATGCTGGGGACCACTGTCATTTGCTGAAGGATTTGTCTGTTTGCTATGAATGTCAAGAGACTGAGATCTTGTCTATTTACCATGAATGTCAAGAGACTGACATTCATAAAGATGAACAAATACCTTTTACCTACAGAAGTTGGGCCTCTGACGAGGTCATTTGGGGCCGATGGCAAGTGAACAGCATAGAAGAAGAAACTCTTGGGGGAGTCTTTCATCCCAGAACAAGAGGGAAAATGGCAAAATAGGGATTTTGCTGAGCGCAAATATTCCTGAAAGGATTTAACATTTGGAGAGTTACTTGCTCAACACTTAGTCAACAAGATGGACAGGGAACATTTACACAGAGCAGAGCGGAACATAGGTCGTCAAGGGGGATAAACAAGGAGGAGACAGGGCCCCTGTTCTTAGGGAGCTGATAACTTAGTGTAGAAGGCCAAACACTCACCTTGACCAATCTTTTCAAAGCAGCAAACACATCAGGGGAAAAACAGTGTGTAAGCCGCCTGGACCAGACTATAAAGGACAGTGGCCCCATTGCAATGGAGCTACTGTTGAGATTCACAGATCACTGGGTGTGCTGTTGGGTAAGACACAAAGTTGATTCTTCACAAGCAACCACAGACGGGCTAAGTATGAAAGCAGAAGCAGACTTGATGCTAGAAATCCAGAGGAGAGGACAGTTTAGGGGGTGGGGTGACTCTTAGAACAGAGGAGTAGTACCAGTGATGGGTCTAATCCAGGGGGGAGGGTAGTAGAGAGGCTAGAGTTCTGGGGAATAAAAACAATCTTGAACGAGGACTAGCAGCTCACACCTTTAATCCCAGCACTTGGGAGGAAGGAGCTCTGGCTTACACAGTTCATGGCCAGCCTGGTCCACAAATCGAGTTCCAGACTGCTACACAGAGAAACCCTGTCTGTAAAAGAAAACAAAAGCAAAAACGACAATAACAAAAAGACAAAAGCGAGCAAGCAAAAGAATAATGCTAGGATCTACCTGAGGGCAAATA
This sequence comes from Microtus ochrogaster, assembly GCF_000317375.1. Lineage (NCBI taxonomy): Eukaryota > Metazoa > Chordata > Mammalia > Rodentia > Cricetidae > Microtus > Microtus ochrogaster. The sequence goes on along the minus strand of NW_004949128.1, from coordinate 989,964 downwards.
TTTCTGATATTTTCCACACTACCAGGCAATCTTCCAAATTATGAAATATACATTGCATTTTACTATGTGTATGTGCTGTGTTTTAGTTCTAACTTCTATGTTTTATTTTTAAATTAATTTATCAATGGTCTGTGTGTCTGTTCATACATGTGTAGGTGCACATATACAAGGTAACCTCAGATAAAATCCTTTAGGAGCCACCCACCTTATTTTTAATACAACATCTCTTGATTACTATGGCTAGGCTGTCTATACCAGCAAATCCAAGGGATCCTCTTGTTACCATCTCCCCAGGGTAGAGATTACATGTGTGAGTCACCATGTCTGGCATTTTATGTTGGTGGTATGGATGGAAACTGGTCTTTATGTTTATGGCATCTATACGTTGAAAGTACCAGTCCTGACCCTTACTTATATAAAAACATAATGGTTGGAGTTTTAAGTGGCTTAGTGCATGTTGTAGAGCTGAAAACGTATCCTAAAGGAAAAGCTCAATAAATATTTGATGATATTTGATGACGTGAACAAATGAATACATACGATCTCCATGTAGTAGAGAAAGTTTGGAATAGAACAGTGAGGGACCAGAAACAGAAAGTCTGCAATAGAATTCTGGTGGAAAGGTGGGGCATGAAATGACAAACAGAAGTCAAGAAGGAAAAGAAATACATGAGCAAATGGAAAAGTTGATGATGCGAGGCATAGTATTAGAACTTTAGTCATGACGACCATCGTTACCACTGTCATGCCCACTCTGGATTACACAACACCCATCATGTGCCCTGCTTCATCCTATGCCTTTTTGTATTGCAAGGTAGGTGGCATTTTTAAAAATGAAACACAGCACAGAAAATAAAACATGTAGATCAGATTAAAATCTAGCTCCCTGGATTGGAAGAGCTCTATTCTTTTAAATATGGTATTAATGAGAAACATCTGTCCACATGAAGTGCGCTCAGTTCTTAAGGGCATAGTTCAATTGTGGTCCTGGACATAGAATCTACCCACCTTCCTACTCATTACGATCTCCATCTGGTGTAGACTTTCGTTTGTCTGTGGAGGTGGGGGGAGAATTATTGGGCCTCTATTGTAACATTCTGAGCTGCAAAATGTCAATAAATCATTTCAGTCCTAATGAGTAAATACTAGATAACTTTATAATTGCAAGAGTAATTAATTATAGTTAGTCTTTAGGAATCTTATATTCTGCAAGAGTATGTGCGCAGAGAAACAGATCAAAAAGCAATATAAGTAAGAAAGTCAGACTATGGGAAGCCTACCATAGAATGAGATCGAGTCATGGGATAGCCTTGATTGTGGGAGGGAAAAGGTTACTTGAAGTGACCAGGAAAGGCTTGTCCCCTGGTGGTGGCCTAAATGGTGAGCTGAGCTACGACGGAGCACATCATGGAAAATGGCAAAGTCTAGAACTACATCTTAGCACAGAGTTGATGAGGCTTATAATTGGAACGGCGGTGGGGCTAGAGAGGGAGAGAAAAATCAGAGTGGCTCATAGCTTTCTGATACAAGAACTTCATGAGTTAAGGACCATCTCTAATGACTCTTAATTTTAAGTATGTTAAATAATTTAATAGGATGTACTTTTTAGAATGAATAGTTTAGTCCTGGTTTTCAATATATTAGAACCATGGCTCCTTATGAGTGACACTGATAATCTTTGTAAGCGACTTAACATTTTCAGTTATTATTTTATGTGGTGTATGTGTGTCTGTGTGTGCATAAATGATATGTGTGATCAAGCAAGCCACAACATGCCTACAAGATCAGAGGATGACTGTATGGAGCTCATTCTCTTTATAGTTATAAGGGTTCCAGGGGTTGAGAAACACAATTCACTGGGACTGAGCAGCTGAGCAGCAAGCTCCTGTCACCAGCCCTCCAAGGATTTTAAATAAAACTCTTCAGGTAGGTTCTGTATAGTCATGTTGGATTAGAGGTTGAGGAAGATTAGAAGTACCATTTATCTAAAATGTCAACATATTGGCATACAATGGGAAGAATTGTCATAAACTTGCAAATCAATAAAATTCTGGACCCTTGATTTCCAACACACAAAGACATGGAAGAAAATGTAGTTATCACACACACACACACACACACACACAAACACACACACACACAGAGCAGTCAATAGTCAGGAGGCTTAAGTAGGCTGTAAGCCTTCTAAAACCATGGTTTCAATTTCTCCAAATTCAAGACTGAAGCAAATCAAAAAGTCAAATTACAGAATATGAACTATAATAAAGAAAAGCTAACGTCTACAATACTGTAACTAAATCTATTCAAAACAAAGCTCTGGTAATTGGCAGCTGGCACCGAAAGCATCAGAAGATGCCTTCTCAGGGATTCCCACCAACCAACGTGCTAGTTAAAAATTACATACAATATACTCATGTGTAAACTCGTTACTGAGAAGCGTGAGAACACCCAGTAGGGCAGAGTTCTTGGATCCTCCCCCAAGAAAGCTGGGCAGCTTTGAAGAGCTGAAGTGGTTGCCCAAGAAACTGGGGCACATGGAGAATTCTTTCTGTCACATCCCACACTCTGTCAAGAGTTGTCTATATGATGATGCATTAAGATGAAACAAAGAGCAAATAAATGTTCTCTCACTAAACTTTGCAATCTTTGTTCAAATCAACCCTGAATTAATGGAATAAAATCTGCCCGAAGAAATGAAAACTAGTCTTTGGGAATTAATAAGATGAAACTCAAGAATACACAAAGCCTTTATTTTTTTTTGAGTTTTAAGGCCAGAATAACATGTTAACAACTTACAATACTTTAATTGTGCTAGTCTCTATAAATAATCAAATGTTAAAGACTTGATATTCTATGCATATGTGTATTTGGTTGTATGCATTTATGTGCATGCATGTGTGGTTGTATGAGTTTAGGTGTGCCACATGTATGCAGAATCCTAATAAGGTTCTCTTATTGAGAAAAATATGTGTGTGCGTGTGTGTGTCTGCAGGTGTGTGTATATATATATATATATATATATATATATATATATATATATATATGTCTGTGCATATTATGATAGAACCAAGAACTACTTCTCAAAAGACAGCGAGTGGTGTTGGATATAAAGTTGAGTGAAAGCCACTGGGACAGAATACTTGAGACAATTAAGATTTGCTGACCCTTTTATTTCTGATTTTTCTACTACTATCAGAAAGAAGAAAAATGATGATTTTAGTATTTTTAGGCCAAAAAAAGTATTTCTTATCCTTTTGGTTGCAAGCCTAGCCTTTAATGACTGACCCATCTCTTCAATCCAAATCCTCAGACATGAATACACAGCATGGAATAACTTCAGAAATCAGGAAAGCCTAAAGGGACCATAGGCACATGGGGGTGGTTGAGAGAGGACTAACTGGATACAGGTGATGTGAAGAAGGAGCTGGGAAGAGAAGGCAGAGCTTCCAACTGGGGAAAAGGGAGAGGGGGCAATAGAGAATGAGAAGGAGGGACAAATAACACCAAGAGTTTTGGATAAAGTCTCAAGGAATTGTGTTATTTTTATTTATCGAAATTTATAATGTATGGCGATATCAATAGACATGCTAATGTGGAAGGGGGAAGATTTCACAGGGTCATACCCCTAAACAAACAACTACAGGCAACTAATGGCCAGTGGGAGGAAGAGAATTAGCCTCTCCATTTGACAAGCCAATGCACAGTCTTGAAAGCATTTGTGCAAAAATAGACTCAGAAGGTTGGATATTTGTATAGTATGTATCTATTTATGTGTGTACACATATGTATATATAGGCATGCATATAACAATGATAATCAAAGAAAACAATGTTATGACCTTGAGAAGTTACCAACTTGAAAGGGAGGATTGTTGGGAAGGGATGGAGGGAGAAAAGAAGTGGAGAAAGTGATGTAACTATTTCCATTTTAAAAAGTGAAAATTTTTATAATTTTTCAGAATCTTATATATTGTTAAGTAATACCCCCATTTTTGATCCCTGGTTAGATAAAATGTATTCTGAGGCATGTATACATATTTATTTTCTTCTCAAATCTCACAGAGACTTTCTGGATAAGTATTTTTCCCACCATATTTTCCCGAATTATGCACATAATTTGAGTAACTCTTTTTCCTCTAGTGTCACTCAGGTTTCTTTAACCTTTATGAGTATGTCTACACAGAAGACATCCAAATTACCTGCCTCTACAGCATGATCAATCACTTTTATAAGCTATTTTATGGAATAGCACATTACATTTTGATTAGAGAATAGTCCTCCAAGTTTAGTCTCAAAAGCCAGCAGTGACAGCAACCATTGACCCGCAGCTGCACAGATGTTCATCTTTCCCACAACATAACCCCCTTTGGCTTGTTAATAGACTCTGATAACCTCTATTACTTATGTTACGTGATGCTGGAGTCAAATAGTTTCTGATCACAAATCCACAGCATTGAAGTTGAAAAGAGTAAAATGTCTAGATTGGCTAGATGATTAAAGCATTCAAAAGCAATAACACCTCAGTCCCTACTACTTTGCTAGCATTTTAACACAACACAAACCAGAGTTGTGAGAGAACCCGATATGGATCTGGCCAACGTGCAAGAGTTGGTTTTCTCCTCCTACTATGTGAGTCCCAGGTATCCAAAACACTAGACAGCAAGCATCTATACTCACTGAAACATCTGGTTGGGCCCAGATCTTGCAAGTTTTAATGAAAAGAAACCAAAAGAAAAAAAGATTCAGGACAGGAAAGAGACCCATTCCAATTGGTGGCTCTTTGTAGGACCCAGGAGGCATCAAAGAATTAAAAAGAACACACTACAGAGAAGAGAAAAGTGCATCTACTCATCTACATCACGTTGCGTGTGAGAGCACATGCATGTACACAGGTGGGTATATATGCTGGAGGGTGGTGCCAGCTGCCTCCCATGTTCACCACCCACCTTATTTCATTTTAGCCTTCTCTCTGAACCTTGGAGCTCACTGACTTTCTAAGCTGGTTTTCCCATGAGTGCCTGCAATCCTGCTCCATCTCTTCTTCCTGTATTTGGGTTCACAGGTATGCATAGCCATGCCTGGTTTTTAATGGGAGCCCTAGAGATCTGAACTCAGGTTCACTTCCTTGTGCATGACACTTTACCCACCAAGAATATCCTTACCTCTACAGACTTTAAAGGATCTTTCTATTGTCCAGTTTTTCTTCAAATAAACACATCCAACAGTTACTAATTGAGCCTGTCTGCGCATGACGATTCCTGGCAGCAGGGTGAGGCATATCCAGTTTGGTGGCTGAGAATAGTTCACTTCCATCTTAACCCCAACTAGGCCAGGTGGCCTTCTGTTCTAGAGAAGCATGTACTATAACTAAAACAGCAGGCACATTTTTAGGCCAAGTTCATATTTCTTGTGGAGTCTCTAATTCTGTAGAAGCCTGGCAGTTAAATGTTCAGCACTTGGATGGTGGTTTATATGGGATTTTGGACATGAAAGTGATGGTTTCTCTTGAGAAGACCAGTCTCAGATCCCAGCTGTTGAGATAAAAATCCATAGAAATTAAGGGGGTCAGTTTCCCTCTTTCTGGTTGAAGCTTTGTGAGCTTGGTGGCCAAGTGGGGGTGCAGATGATGGAGCTGCAGCGAGTTTAACTGTAGCCTCCAGTGCTCTTTTGTTGGTCATAAAACTGACTCGCAGTACCAATGGTTCGGAACTTGAAATCCTGACACGAACAATTAAATTTCGTATTTATATTCCTAGCAATTTCATCTTGTCATTTGTGGTTTTCTTCAAATTACAAAACAATTAAATGAAGAATTTGGCAAAGAAATCGAACCAGATGCAAGTTTCTCATCCCCCCCTCCCCCACGCTCTCTTTTAATGGCAGGAAAAAGAATGTAATTTAAGTCTTCCCAGCTCTTCAGCTGTGGAACAGCTGAACAGGCATCTTGAAGGAGAAAGTGTCTCTTTCACTAAAGAGTGCGATGTGGTGTTTTATCTGCAATGTTGAAGAGGAAAGCCCTTGAAAAACCGAATTCCCTAAGAGAAATGAAACACACACGGATTCCACACACAGCATTTATTATCCTGACACTGCAATTTAGTCCACAAAAGGTGCAAGAATTGTCCTTCTGGTCTACCTTTGAGAGTCAGACACAGAGGGTGTTCTTTCAAAATGCAATAAACCTGAAAACTAATTCTCAAGCACACACTGATCTCTCATATCTGAACTGCCCTAATAGACGTCAGATGACACAATATCACCCCATGTAGAGGAAATCTCAAAATTTTAGGGATTTGACAGTTGAGTGATATCTATGATGAGATACATTTGATATGCCTCACACTCTCTTTATCCACCTCATCAGCCAGGCAGAGGACTTACTTTGATGGTTTAAACTGTCTACCTGTACAAGGTCATTGCATCTCCTTAGAAGCCATTCAGTAGGTAGCATTACCAAAGGTTATGATCAGTAGGCCCGAGACTCTTCTGGAAGCTTGAAGAAGGAAGTTCACACACTTGGAAGCCATCTCCAAATGTGGTGCTCAAAGGCAAGCAATGGAAGGGCAAGTCTTTGATTATATTTATTATCACCAAGTAAGACCTGAATTTGGGACACATGCACACATAAGTGGGAAATACCATTAAATTCCTATGGGTTGTGTTGAGAGTTAATGAATGGAAAACTCTCCCAGAACTGCTTTCAACAGAGGGGATAATTAAAGATACTTGTGCATGAGCACGTGCATGTACAAGTATGTGTGTGTGTGTGTGTGTGTGTGTGTGTGTGTGTGTGTGTGTGTGTATAGAAATGGAGAAATATTGCATTAATTTTTTTCCTTTTGTTTTAAACTTATGTATAACTATGAGTCTCTGTATGGGAGTATTTGCACATGACTGAAGTTGCCTGAAGAGTCCAGAAGAGGGCGCTGGACCTCATGGAGCAGGAGTTACAGGTGGTCATGCACCCCACCCCCACTGCTATCCCCAGTACTGTATGTGCTAGAAACGAAACTCTGATCCTCTGATAAAGCAGAAAATGCTGTTCACTGTTAAACTATCTCTCCAACCCCTCATAGCACTCTTTATGGAATGCTATGTCTATACACATATATACACATGCATGCATGTATAGATGATATAGACAGAATTATTTCCAGGGTGCATATATATGTATATATATGTGTGTATATGTATATATGCATTTACAAACATATATATGTACCCTGGACATAATTCTATCTATATCGTCTATATATTGACCTATCAACTTCCCTACCTTCGGCTGACAACTGGTGCTATAGAACTTTCCTTGTATTTTATGACAACAACCAAATAAGATGCAACAGCATCTCTCCATGTACTCACATGCATGTACACACACACACACACACACACACACACACGCACACACACACAAAGACATCTGTATCAAAAGTTAAGTCCAAGTGTCATGACACATTTTATCCTAAAATGGTAGATAGGACCTCTGCATAATGATTTCCTGTGCTGACTTACACAGAGAAAGAACTTTTCTGCTTTTCATGATCAATTCCTTAATATCAGGAAAAAAGGTTTTAGGTGGAGGTGACACTCTTTGTCGAGAGTGATTCCATTTTTATTACACTTACCTTACCCCTACTCCTCCCACCACAGCTTCACACACACACACACACACACACACACACACACACACACACACACACGACAAATAAATATGCTTTGGGACTCCTGAAGAAGGCACAGCACATGGCCCATGAGTTCCTAATTCTGGCTGGGAAACGGAATTGCCATAGGAGCTAGGATAAGTGCTTTTCTCTATAGCATATAGTCTCATCTTTTAAAAAAAGTGGAGCAATTTCGTGGCATCCATTGTGGGGTTATTGTGAGATAATGCATGGATATTACACTGGAGCAGCTCTGGGCAGAGGGCAAACATGGTGGGTGAGCTGTCAGTCACAGACAGGAGGGATCATGTTAGCTGTAGCCTCCTTGCCTCTGATGACTTGTGGTATTTGTGGTCTCTCCTCCTGTGCTCACCAGATTTAAAGTCAGTGATTGCTATACTCAGCTCTTACATATTCCCTGGAATTCACAGTATTCCTTTTATACTTTGTTTTCCTTTCCCAGATTGAATGTCTCTTATTTAAAAACAAAACCACATTTTCTCTATAAAAAATAATGCATGATCCAGATTTAAAATTTACCAAATTCAGATAAATACACACATATTATATGCTATCTTGCTCCTAGGTGATTATGTCTTTTTTAAGTTTGTGTTTATCTCTTTGCTGTCTATGTAGAGTTTCCCATAGCAGCCATCATGGGTATACTCAAAACACATCCAGGTCTGGAGGTGGGAAAAGTTTACAGGGAGATATTTGCAGGGAAGAGATTGCAGTTAAGGTTTTACCATTAGCATGGCAATTCTGAACATTCATGGGTCAACACATCCTAAAAGGAGGGAGGATGGTATCAAAAGTCAACTGCCCAGTTCTGCCGGGCACATACCACAACTGGAGTTGCAGGAAGTGACGGACTCTCATAGAAGATCTATTGTCCTCAGATGTGAGGACACTAACTGAATCACAGTGACTGTCAAGCCACATCACCAAGCCAGCATTTGCAGTGGTCAAACCGGGTCTGTTTTTCTTGGACAAACCAAACTTGTGTCACTCACAGAGCAGACATCCCCCAAATGAGAAACATTGGGACAGGCAATTTCTCTGATGTTTTGGCTTCAACAGGACTGATCTGTAATTATTTCTCCAAACAAAAAGAAAGTGTTTGACAGAGACGTTTAAAGACCTAAAACAACTTTCTTATAGGAAACACATGGTTCTTCTCCGAATTAAAACACACATTATGCTAATAAGAGGCCACTCAGCAAGTGGAATTTGTTAGTAATTTGTTGGGGGAGGTGATCCCAAGGTAAGAGACAACTGACTTTTGTTAGCTGTCCTGAACAAATGCCAAGAGAGCCAAGCCCAACAGCTCTGTCCTTAAAATGACCCTGTTGTACATGCAGGAAAAGCATCTTAGGGCCCCCAGGCACAGTACAACACTGAGCATTGGAAAACACAATGAAAACAACTTTCTACTTGGCATTAACATCACCTCACCCAGGTTATGAATTGGATTACACAGCTCTAGGTAGACTTGAAGGCAGACAGGTACCAGTATAATTCCTATCGTCTCAACCCATCTTCTGACATAGGAAGCTGGCATAGCAAGACCTTCCTCAGACAACTCTCTCTCTATCTCCTTCCTTCCCTCTTCCCCTCCCTCCATCCTTAAAGCCTACCACCATCTCTCACCAAGAAAAGGAAGATGAACTACACATCCAAATTGATGAACACTGGACCTGGAGATGCTCGCCTCTGGAAATGAAGCAATTCTGTAAGCACAGAGGCTATTAGGAGGAGATGATTACAATAAGACAATCTTGTGATTAGTACTTAAAATCTTACTATAAAATTTACAAACTCTCCAATGTTTTTAAGTGTACACTTCAGGGCTGACTTTGTTATTTTTATTTTGTGTCTGGGCAGCTGGGAAAGAATGAACTGACTTTGTTAATCTGTGGATGAATAGTCACCAATAAAGTGGAAAGTGGGAGGGGAAAGTCTGCCAATGTTCTATGGTGTGGGAAGTTCTTCTATATATGTGCTGCTTTTATTGGTTAATAAATAAAGAAGCTGCTTTTGGCCAGTGACTTGACAGAATATAGCCAGGCTGGAAAAGAGAGAGAGAGAGAGAGAGAGAGAGAGAGAGAGAGAGAGAGAGAGTAGGCGAAGTCAGGGGAAGCCATGTAGCCGCCATAGGAGACAGATGCCTCCACCAGAGCTTGCCGAAACATTGCCGGTAGGCTACAACCTCATGGTGATGCACAGATTCATGGAGATGGGTTAGTTTAGGATATAAGAGCTAGCTAGAAATACACTTGAGCTATTGGCCAAACAGTATTGTAATTAATATAGTTTCTGTGTTATTATTTTGTGTCTGGGCAGCTGGGAAAGAATGAATAGATTCCCTCAACAGTTGTATTTCATTGGTTTGTTATTTAATATAACTCAAGGAAATCTTTCCAAGATTCCCCAATATATTATTCACTTGTATCATTTTCTATCACCGGCCTCAGTTGTGGAAATTGACCTCGACATCTTTTTGACTTCTTTTCAAGCTATTTTTGTTCCAGGGCTTACTGTCTTGTCATGGCTAACATCCCAAGATCACAAAGAACTCAGAATGGGATGTTTGTTTTTAGGATATGTGCTTACTTTTCTTCATATTTATTAAATGGAGTACCCTTGTCTTGATAGATTTTCCTTTGTTAATTTCCAGACAATGTTGAGGTTCTATTCTTGCAAGTATCATCCTTGGATCGTCTACACTGACACTGAGCACAGGCTAGTCTTTCATTCAAATGTAAATGGTACTGGATAAAGACCCCATGCTAACCTCTTAGCAATTATCCCTCCCTCAGTATATTGGATACTCTATACCTAAATTATTAATTATTCAATCATTGGTTGGTCATCATATATTCTAATCTTTTAAAGCAATTCCTAATCTTTATCTATTTTCTCACCTGAAAAAGGTAATTCAGAAAACTGTTACTTATTTATGGTTTCATTTGTATGCATTTATAATAGTTTGTATAAAGTGTTGAAGTAAAGAGATGGCTGAATAGGTAACAACACTTGCTGACTAAGCAAAGGGAGCTGAGTCTTTATCTCTATGAGGTGGGTATGACTGTAGGTATCTGTAATGCCAGCATTAAGGGGTAGAGAGATCTTGAAAGCTTGCTTGTCTGAAGTCTAGCCCAGCTGAAGAGCATCCAATTCAAGACAGCTGATGTGGGATTCCCCTCTGAATGCTGTGAATACCATTGGTTAATAAAGAATCTGTCTTGGGCCTGCACAGAAAATAGAGGTGACACTGAGACACACCTGTTCCTGGCCGCACCAATTACTTAAGAGGAAGATGGGCATCGAAGAGGCTCCTCATGGAGTTTGCTAGCCATTTGGGCAAGTAACTGCTCTTGCCTGGGCTGCCTGATGAACTGGACATGCAGGACCCACATAGAAATGACTGCTGAACATGTCTAAAGGTGAGACTGTTCTTTAGGGTTTCTGCTTCATGAAAGAGTCTGCCAGACATTCTGCAGGAAACAGAAGAAAGTGACTGAAAAACTGCCAATATAGGTGGAACTGTCTTTGAAATTTCCTGATTCATGGGAAAGTCTTCTGGTTACTATGGGCTTGTAGACTGAAGATGGATGCCCCACTGGTACAGAGAAACTTAGGGTGACTATCCAGGCAGCAAGATATCTCTGTCATTTCTAGAGTTTTGGAAGTTGCTTATAATGGATTTTCTGTTTCCTTAGGTATAATTATATCCTTCTGGAGTCTTTGATGGAGTTGAAGAATAAATGGTTATAGTTATAGTTTTCCTTGGATATGATAAAAGATAAATTATATATAAATATTATAACTGTAATTCTTGATTGATACCTGTTTTGTTATAAGTATTTTTTCTGTGTTAAAGTTAAAACCTTTTTTATTTAAACAGAAAAGGGGAGGTGATATGGGATTCCCCTCTGTATGCTCTGAATACCATTGGTTAATAAAGAAACTGGCTGTCTTGGGCCTGTGCAAGGAATAGAGTTAGGTGGAGAAAACTAAATTGAATGCTGGGAGAAAGAGTTGGGGAGAAGCCATGTAGCCCCACTGGAGCCAGATGGAACTTTACTTGGTAAGCCACAGCCATGTGGTGATACACAGATTACTAGAAATGTGTTAAATTAAGAGGTAAGAGTTAGTCAATAAGAAGCTAGTGCTAATGGGTCAAGCAGTGTTTTAAATAGTATAGTTTCTGTGTGATTATTTTGCGTTGAGCTGCTGATGGGCCGGGAAATAAACAAGCGTCCTCTAACAACAGACAGTAAGGCAGAAAGCTGCTCTAAGGGATGGCACCTGCTGTACTGTTCTGGCCTCTGTATACATTTGCATAGGATTTTGCATCCATACACTCACATGCATGCATATGCAGGCAAGAAACACACATACATGCACGCAAGGAACACACATACACACACACACCAATATAAAGACATGCACATACATGTATTTTCATACTACATACCTCCATACACACAAATATAAAAACTGAAGCCAACATGTATACACTAGTCTGGAGAATGGGGAGCTAAGAGAGAATGTGGGAAATGCAGAGTCCCAGCTACAACAGATACCAAGAGAATGGCAACAAAGCGGTTCTCAGGATCACTGGTCCTTCACCCACAGACACTGGGGCAAGTCTTGTGTTTGTGGTTTTCAAAGAAGGAAGCACAACTAACATCTGGTGAAAGGAGGCTTGCACGTTGCCTAGCACCCTGTGCTGCTCTGAGTGGATCCTCCCAGCCACGCATCATCTGGCCCTGGAGCATCACTAGTTCCAAGACTAAGAAGCCTACTCTAGAGCACTGAGGAGTAGGTGTGCACACAAGGGTGGTTGAACAAATGGAGTCAGAGTTAAAACAAATAATAACATAAATAAATCCCCCTAGCTGGACTGGCTCAGAAATATATGCATCACAAAGAACATGCCCTTTAATAAAGGCAACAAACCGTCATGATAAATATTATGTTATGGATACAGAAACTAAGGTTAAGTAATACATATGCTTAAAGTCAGGGTGTATGAATAGTAACACTGGCATTTGAACCTGAGGTCATTTAAACAATTAACCATCACCACAAGCTTTGTTCCTCCTGGAGCTTAACAGGCTCTTCTTTCCAATTAATAAAATTAAGGGCAGCATGTCAGGGCATGCGAAAAAGCATGAAAGTTAAAGCAAGCACCAAAGGCATTGAGATGGGAAGTGAGGAACAGAATCATAAAATGCTGCCTGGGATGAGGAACAAGCAGGCTTACAATGGCTGAGGTAGTACCTCCAAACTGGTTTTGCTTTTCCAAGAGGAAAAGAAACTCCAAGGTGAAAAAGAAATTGCAGTGACCATTTGTTCAGGACTATTTAATATACCCAGGCTAGAGGACTGAGAGAGGTATCGTCTAAGTGTCTCCATCAACAGCTCCCTTCCTACATCCTCAGGGACATCACTATAATAAGTAAAGTCATGGGTCTGTTTGCTCAGCATCCCTCAGTGCAAGATTCAGCCAGAAGAGCTGGCTATGAATGATGGCTTTAAATTTTCCATGAATGCATTTAATCAAGAAGGTTAAAGATCTCAACAATGAAAGCTATAAAAATTGAAAATGTTGAAAACAACACACAAAAGTGAACATATACTCTGTGTTCAGGGAAATATTGTTAAAATGCCTATACTACAGGATCAGTACAATTCCTAGGAAAACACACAATGGCATTGTTCACAGAAATACACAGTCAAACAACAAGGACATTTGCAAGGAGCCACAAAAGATCCTGAACAGCCAGAGCAATCCTGAGCACAATGGACAAAACTGAAATGGACCTGCCCTCAAAATATACCGCAAAACTATAGTAACAAAAACAGCACATACTGGCACTAAAACAGCCACTGAGTTCAATGTAGTAAAACAAAAGGACTCCAGGTAAGCCCAATGGTTATAGAAAACATATGTTTTGCAAAAGCATGAGAACACACATTGGAAATGGTATTGTGTCTTAACAAATGCCTGGGAAAACTGCATCTAGCTCTCCATAGGTAGAAATGTATATCTCCATGCATGTGTAGATAAATGTAAACCAATCAATAATTTCCATCAGATGCAAAACTCAATCCAAAATAAAACAGAGGCTTAAACTAGAAGCTATAAAAATACTACAAGAAAATAGAAAACACTAAGAAGTGGCTTTGGGCAAACAATTTTTCTTCTTTGTAGAAAACATCCAAACTAAATCCATGATTATATCAAACTAAAATCTTGAGGAAGCTTAAAAATACTTTTCTGAATAGAGATTAATACCCAGGGTAATAAAGAGCTCAGATAGATCAGCCCCTAAAACCCAATAGCCAACAAGAATGGAAAATGTTAACACAGGATCTGGATAGACATTCCTCATAGGAAGGACTATAAATGTCTAATATGTAAAAGAAACCATAGAAAATTATTAAATGCAAAGGTAAATACATATTGAAGTGAAAACCATTAATAGGCATCATAAATTAAAAACCAGAATAAGATTATCTCACTCTATTTAGAATGATGTTATTACAGATAAAAACCAAGCCCCAGAGAGGTTTTGGAAGAAGAGGGACTACTTATCTTATACCCTGGCATTGGGTGCATGTGTATGTGAGTGCAATCACGTGGAAGAGATGGGTCTGTGATAAGGACTTGAGTTTGAATCCTCAGCACCCAGAAAAACAATCAGGCATGGCTGCATGTGTCTATAAGCCTAGCTTTGTGGGGCAGCAGAGACAGGCAGATCCTAGGAGCTCTGGCTAGCCACTCTGGCCAAAATGGTGAGTTTTCTGATTCAGTGGGAGACTTTGTCTCGAGGTAGCCACAAATAAGGGGAAGACAGCCAGCATCCTGCTCTGGCCTCTGCGTGCACACAAATGAGCATATGCACCACACACTCACATGCATGCACAACACATGCACTTCATTATTGTGATTATTATGGGAATAGTGTATAGGGGCAGAAAAAGTTAAAAACAGAACTACTTTATGATCCAGCAATTCCATTGCTGTGTATATCCAAAGGAAACTAAACCAGTATGCCAAGGAGACACCTTATTCTACGGTTAGTGCCCAGGAGTAAAGATGCTAAACAAATAAGCCAGACCAAGAAGAACAGCTGCTGGTCATTCTCACTTAGCTGGAAGCAAAGTGCATTAATAGGATAGAAATGCCAGTAGAACGGTGGTTAGTAGGGGCTCGGGAGGATATGAAGTGAGGCAGGGGTTGCTTATCAGAGACAACGTGCAGAGGTCTTAGTCATCGATGGAAAGAAAGATTAAACCGGAAAGTGGTGAAGAGACTGGAGTCATGGCTCAGTTGCTAAGAGTACCTGTTGCTCTTTCAGAGAACCCAAGTTCAGTTCCCAGCAGCCACACTGGCTGATTCACAACCATTTGTGACTCTATCTCCCAGGGACCCAACACCTCTGGCCTCCTTGGGCAGCACACTCATGTGACATATACCCACACACAATGAAAAGAAATCTTGAAAAAGCAATGGACTTTACATGAAGCAAAAGTCAGGCAATCGAAGGTCTGACTCAATGGAAGTGATCCGTCCTCTGGGGGACACGGCTCCTCACATTCATCTTTACAATTGAGTTTCTATGTGTGTAGGGGTGAAGGTTAATAGCACATGTCTTGTAGGGCAATGGTTTGTAATATTTCAATGCCTCAATAAGCACACATGAATCCTTTCTTAATGCTGGTCACTGTCTTAGGGTCTCTCCTGCTGTGAAGAGACACCATGACTATGGCACCTCTTGAAAAGGAAAACATGTAATTGGGGCTAGCCTACAGTTCAGAAGTTTAGTCGATTCATGTGGTGGGACACATGGAGGCATGCAGGCAGACACGGTGCTGGAGAGATGGCTGAGAGTTCCACATCTCAGTCAACAGGCAGCAGTAGGAGAATGTGCACCATGCATAGCTTGAACATACATGAGACTTCCAAATCTGCCCCCAACAGTGAAACACTTCCTCCAACGAGGCCACACCTCTTAACAGTCCTATTCTCTGGGGGCCAAGCATTCAAGCGCATGAGTCTATGGAGGCCATACCTATATAAACCACCACAGTCACTGAGATCAACATGACGACTTTGGCATTTGTTGCCGTGGAAAAATAGTTTAGCTGAGGATAAGGAGGTACATCTATGTGCAAAGACTATCTGTCATTCAACAGTATTTGTCAGGCATCTACAAAGGGTGAGGCACTGTGGTGCAATGGATATATTAGTAATTTCTCTGATGAAATGTATCATGTAGAATTACTGATAGCTTTTCTTAGTGTGTACATGTGGAGGCCAGAGGATAGCGTTAAGTGCCATTTCTCAGAGCAGGCTGCCTTATGCTTTGGAGATAAGAGTCTCTCTGGGACCTGGGGCTCACTAACTTGGTTTTTAGTGGCTATGCACCAAGCCCAGGTATCTGTCTAACTCCAACTTCGCAGTCCGAAGACTGAAAGTGCATGCCTCCACACCTGGATTTTTGTGTGGACGCTGAGATCAAAATCGAGTTCTGATGCTTCTGTGGTACCTGAGTTACTGTTCTGCTGCTGTGATAAGTGAAAAATCAATCTAAAAGAAAATGGATGGTAAAACTATATGCATACCAAAGAATTGTACCAAAATAAAATTTATCAATTATCATCAATACATATATGACTTGTATGTATATTTTGTATACCTATATACCTGGTTTCATTTAAAAACAAAACAAAATTCATGAGAGGAAGACATTAAAGAAGCCTGTCTTACATCACCACACCAGAGACCAAGTTTTCAGAGCACAAACTTTGGGGGCCCCTCTCAAACAATATCCACACCATAGCAGTGCTGCTAAACCAGTACCCAGCTTCAGTAGAGAACCAGACAGACCTGCGCACGACAGAGTCGTGATAGCCCTCTCAACAGCCAGCATCTGATTTATCAGCCCTATGAATCCATTTGCCTGCTACACACTGCCTACCCTCTCATCGCTTGGCTTTGGCAGGGACATAACAAAATTATTTCCCCTCACCAAGAGAAAGGGGAGAGCGAATACATTTTGTCATCTTTGAGGTGAAACTGTGTGTCTCTCTAAAAGCAATCATCCTCAGATACCAGGAGGCACTCACAGCATCCTGCAGAGTGTCTTAATCAGGGTGCCTCTGCAATCCCACCCAGCCTGCCTTCTTCGTTCTTCTCCAGAAATCTCACCCAATCACATACAATTTTTTTTCTTATGAAATGACATTTGGCCAAGCTAACACGCTTGACCATATTAAAAGACAGAGCCAAGAACACCAGCATTTCTGTGACACAAGTCCAGCTCAGAAGACAAACATCAGAAGCCCTCAAGTGTCCTATGGTTCCCCCGAAAGGGTTCAAGAGGTCCTCATTCTTTCCCACTTGGATTCTATCATTCCCAGATCTGAGCTGAGGAAGAGGAATGTAGGGGTTTATTTTAAATTATATTTGGCTTTTTAAAGCTCACTGTGTTATAAACACTGAAAATGAACTGAAGTATGGGTATCTGAAAAGAAAGAACAAGGCTTTCTCTAAATTATGCTCTCATCTGCCGTTGTTTGATTATGGCTGCGAATGGTACCCAGTTTACCCTTGAACAAGATGTATGAGCCAGATACCCTGTGGGACCCAAGGGAATTTTCATCTTTAAACAAGCGAATGGGGACAGAGATGTTTGCTGTTCAAATGGCATTCAAAGGGTTGAGGATAGAAGACCTTCAAAGATCTAAAACTCTCCTGCGAAGACGAGTTGTAGTTTATAATATCCTCAAAGTCCCATATATTTTATTGATCACATATTCATTCAACATTGAACATAAAAGTTATACTTTGTCTTTCGTCCATGGCTCATACATACAGACAAGTTTCTAGTTTTTATAATCAATTTAAACTCTGAAATTTTAAAATTTCCTTCACGGAGAACAAGTTCAGTGATCACTTTAAATAATAATAGTCCGGGATAAGGAAGCCAAGATTTTGATTTAAAAACAATCCCTGAAAATGGTATACCAAGTTGAGAAAAGGTCAGTAACTGTACAGTCAATGAAAGTGATCATTACTGTTGTTTGCTTATAAAAAAATGCTTGTTATAAAATTAACTATACTAATAACATGACAGTCTCAGCCTAAGATATCAGGTGATACAGGCTGTGTTTTTTTCTTTGAGAAGTCATAAAGTGTAGGCTGGGGACATCTCGGTGGGTGAAGTGCTTTCTGGGTAAGCCTGCTTATCGGCGCTCAGATTCCGAGCCCCATACAAAGGGAAGATGGAACAGCACACCCAGCACACTTATGGGAAGACAGAAGGAAGAGACCGAAAAGTCTCTGGAAGGTCACGGGTCAGGAAAGACAAAAGCTGTCTCAGACAAAGTAGAAGGCAAAGCCCAACACCGGAAGCTGCCCTTGACCTCTACCATGGTATGCAGATATTCACATACGTGTAAAGAGACACACACAAGGTCACTGTTGCTGCTTTTCACAGCAGGACTCAAAGGCAGGAGAGAGACTTGAAAGCAAGTCCAGCAAAGAAGAATTGGCCTTCAAGGAGAGAATCGGATGCCTTGCCATTTCACATTGTGTTTCTTTCAACACTGATGTCGAAGTAGCACGCAGAGAGATTGTCTCACCACGATTTAATGAGTGCACGTTTTTAATTGTGTAAAAAGTGTTAGAGCAGAACCTGAAAATGGAAAATCCCCAAGATGCAGGGGTCTATATCACACCAAATGACAGTTGTTTATTTATGACCTCAATTTATTCCTCACTTTACAATTACGTAAAAATAGCAGGAACATGGTAAGAGAGATGAGGCCATTGATCGGCATTCTGAATTATTCATCTGATTTCAGTTGTTGACTTCACGTCAGACATTTCCCAATGTGAGGACCATAAATCAGGACCAATCTTTTTGCCACAGGCACTCAAAGAACCAATCTGATGCTTTTTGTATCCATTTATGCATAGAGCCTAGGATTCCCGGTATCCCCTCATGTAAAGTGGGGCCATACATCACATGCTGAAGGGTGGGGCTAAGCAAACAGTCTCCCGGAAGCCACATTCTCCTCTGAGGAAAGGCAGGTAGGAAGTGGGTTGATCACATCCATAGACTATGCTTGCGCTCCATATTTACTATACCATTGCATTTAGAACATCACGTCTTAGTTAGGCAACAATGGCCCTAGTGCAGGGTGATTATTTTGAGTAGTTGCCTACAGGCGCTCCTTGACCACTGTTGCTTCAGTAATCGCCTCTATGGACCAGAATAAAGCCACTGTCTTCTCACAGGTAGATCCTGTGTGTATGTCATGATGAAAGAGTCTCTTATTCTCCACAGTCACCTAGGGTCCTTACAAAGGATCTCACGGTGCCACCCACCACATCATACTCTACCATGGTACTGTATTTGAACATCAATACTGGCCTGGTATCATTATATATTCCTAGTGCCCTTTGAGACTAAGAAGTCCCATACCTCCCCTTCCCAATTCTTTTGCCTAATTTACTGAAACACAAAGGTAGGATAACATATATTTCTGATCTCACTGCACGTACACTGGTCTCTTAGACATTAGCATTATCTTGGTGGAGTGTTCACAGAAAGACGTCTGTTAACCCTTAAGCAAATATGCATATAAGAGACAATGGAGGGGGCTGGAGAGATGGCTCAGAGGTTAAGAGCATTGCCTGCTCTTCCAAAGGTCCTGAGTTCAATTCCCAGCAACCACATGGTGGCTCACAACCATCTGTACTGAGGTCTGGTGCCCTCTTCTGGCCTGCAGGCATACACACAGACAGAACATTGTATACATAATAAATAAATAATAAAAAAAGAGAGACAATGGACACTCCGTTCTCTGTTGCCTTCCAAACCTTCCCTAGTTAGGAGCCAGAGAGGTGGCTCAGCGGTTAAGAGCACTGGCTACTCTTCCAGAGGATTTGCTTTCAATTCCCAGACATGGAGGCTCAGAACCATCTGCAACGCCAGTTCCAGGGGATCTTAAATCCTCTTTTGGCCTCTGTGGGCACCAGGCATTTACACAGCACAGAGACATACATGCAGGCAGATACCTCTCCACACAAAAGCAAAGTAAAACAAAAACAAAACTATGTTGGTCAATTTAGGAAATTCTATCCCAGGCAGACATGACTATTTCCTCAGTGTGAGGCTATAATGGGAGAGCTTTGAGGGGAATATTCATATCTGCCTGCACCTGAATTTGGGACACATTAAGGATTCGCCTCAACTACAGAGGCATTTCCCCCCCATGATTTTAAAAGCTTGTATTCTATAATAAAGTGCTACGAATGGTCATTTTGGGGTTGAAGATGATGGGTCTCTAGTTTGGACCTCGGCTCGAGACATCGGGGAGGAGTCCTGCCAAGTGCTGAGGGGAGGCAGCTTTGCCTGACTGCCAACACATGGGACTTGGCGTGCTCAGGCGTCTGTTGTGGTTGTGGATTAGGGCTGAGTGATTCCTGCTGCAAACACTGGGAATAATTCTAACAATGACACTGCATGCCGTTGCCCTGGTCTCTCTGCTCCCTGGGTCATGTTTCCAGCCACAGATGACTAGCAATAAACACTAATCAGTGATCTGGTCAGAAAGACAATGCCGAAGCCACGGTCTGCCAGCGGAGCGCTAATAGGACACTGGGTTCTGATTTTAATTAGACTTGGACTTTTGTTTTGAAGTGGAGGGGGTGGGTAGGGGATTACAACAAAGCAAGCAACAGCCGTGAGCTGGTCCTCTGGCAGGATAAGCATCATCAATCTTTCTCATTTTCCATAGTTATACAATCTTGGGAAACATATGCCACACTACTCTCTTATGTATTTGATAGAGATTGGATCTCCCAGAAGGCTCCATGCGTGGTCTTCCTCAAGCTTGGTGGCTTTCAGTACAGTTTTGCTGATTGTAGAATATATACAACATGGCCAGGCTAAAAATACACCTGCGTTTAAGGGAGAGCTCTCTTAGGCACAGCCCATCTGTGCCCAATGTCAGGAAGACACTCCTTTGTTTTACGTTCTTACCGCACTACAGAACTTAGGTAGAACTGACCTAAACAGCATCTTACGAGAGGACCAGAAAGATGAGAGACCTGTAGTGACTTGATTTTTTTAAAAAGTTTTTTAAATTAACATATAATTATATCATTATCATTTTCCTTTTTTCCTTTCATCCCTTCAAGTCCTCTCTTGTAACACAACTACTCTCTTTGAAATTTATGGCTTCTGGCCTAGTTTTCTTTGTATATACATGTATGTGTGTGTGTGTAAAACATATATATATATATGTATAAATATATACATGTTTTCTTTGCGCATGTGCGCGCGCACACACACACACACACACACATATTAATTCCTAAACGTTTAAATACAACCTGCTCAGTCTGTATAGAGCTCTTTTATGTATCTGATTTCAGGGCTGAACACAGTCAATCTGGGGCTTCTCCATAGGGAAGACTTCTTCTCTCATAATTCCTTAGTTCCCACAGTTCTTTGTTTAGGGTTAGGGCTCCATGATATGATTTTGTCCCTTACATGTTAGCATGTCCTCAGGTGCCATGCGTGTTCAGGTCTTGCGTAAGCAGCTATGTTGTTGAGACTTCATAAGATTGCATATCCTAGAAATGTCAGAGAATCCATTTGACTTTTAATTCTCTACTAGGAATGTTAATTTTATTTACTTTCTAAAATCATAATCCTTATCCACAAACCCCAGGAAATATGATCTTAATCCATATTTTGAGCATGTTTCTATTAGACATGTGGGGCCCTATAGAATCCCCGTTCATAGTTTTTTCTCTTTATAGGGCCATTATTTCCATCAGCACCAACCATCATTACCATCATCACCATCATCATCTTTAAGCTCTTACTACTTTCTCATTTAGTCCAGGCCTTGAACTAAGTAATTTACAAATGTCACTCAATCCCCAGAAACACTTGTAAAGTAGACAGAATCTGGACTCTGGGAATGCTGCCACTGTTGCTGACTTTTTCCACTTAACATGAACCCAAGGCTCATCAGGTTCCTTCCTTCTTGGTGGCTGAGCAATACCCCCTCAGAGTGACAGGCCACACTTTGATTATTTTCACATTTTTTTTTAAATTACACCTTTCTCAGTCCTGCTTTATAAGAATCTTTGTGACTAGAAGCAGGTATTCCAGCCATAGTGCAAACATGGGGAAACTGAATTCATATTCACACACTGAGCACATTTTTGGATCTCCCCAAATATTTTGCTTGAATATCTTCCCCAAAGAAGTTATTATTCTTTAGTGATTATTCCATTTCTAGCCGTAACTCAGAGAAAGTTCTCCATTGGCTTAGAGTTAAAATCTTTTCTGCTAAGAAAAATAAGAGACCTTGCTCTTGGGTTCTCCTGCAAAACCACACATGTAAATGATCATCTCTCATCAGAAATTTTGCACAAGTTTTGAGGATGATTACAAGTCTTTCATCCTTTGGGCATTGCTGTGCGCAGTGTGCCACGGAGGACAAAAGTTAAGGTCAGGCCTAGGTCTATTGATCTTCACCTTATTTTTTAAAAGTATTTTTATGTTCATTTTTAATTGCACATGCTTGTCTGTGTGGGTACAAGTACTTGAAGAGGCCAGTGTATGGAAGCCCTGCATGGAGCTAGTGTTAGTGGGTGGCCGATGGCGGTTCTGGGAAGAGAACTGTGTGAACTCTTAACTACTGAGTCATCGCTCCGACCCTATTTCCGCCATGATTTTGAGGTAGCGTCTCTTCCTAATCCATTTTATTAGCCACCTGGACAGTGCACCCCTCGGACTCAGTTGCCTCTGATCCCCTAATACTGGGGTAGCATGTGGTTGATGGGGATCCATGTTCAGACTCTAGCACTTGTATGGCACGCACTTTTCCCACTGAATCGTCTCCCCAGCCCTGCAGTCTCTATTCTCACAAGTGCTTATATGTTAAATGGTTTTGAACTTTCCCCTCTTCACAGCATCCAAGCCGAGCTATAGGCCTCTTCACATATGGTACTCTTAAACCAATTCTGACAGTCTTCCAAATCTGACCCTTTCAGCATGGGCACAGCCTATCACACACAATTCCCAGTTACCGGGCTCTAAGAACTCAAGTCCTTGTGTAGCAAACAATACACATGAAGAAACACAGGCCAGCCACTGCATCGGGGAAAACGACTCCAAGCTTTAATAGCATTGAAAGACATCAGCAAAAATAAACACGTGTGTCTGCAACCCATCTACCACACACTGATGACCCCAATCTACTCAAGGCTCTTTTCCATCATCAACTCCAAACTACCTTTGGTGGAGTTGGTTGTGGGAGCAAAGATGGACCTTACTCTTCTCTTGCGGATCTTTTCGTCATTTTCCCTCTCCTGTGTTGATTGAAGTTTTTCTCTCTCGCTTGGTCTTCAACGTTTTATAACTTCTAGCTCTTTTCCCCACACAGCTGAAGCACTGCAGAAGCCCCAGCTGGAAACTATGCAATTCCCTAAGTAGCAGAGTGAGAGAGATGGAGGACAGAAAGAGAATTCTCTGCCGTGAGTGACAGACAGGGAACGTTATAAGCCAGAATACTACCTCGCTCCTGTCATGTCAGAGTGAGAAGTCATGCAGAGGTTTAATACAGGAGGGAACGCCAGTTTCTCTGAGACCCCGAGGTCACAGGTTGCTCAGTCTTCAGACAGATCTTTGTGTCCAGAGCCTCTGCTGGCCTTCCAAGGACTTTTCCTTTTCCTTACTTTATATCTGTTGGGAGGCTCTGCTAGTTAGATGTTGCAGTCTACCATGGTTTGGCAGTTCTCTCTGAGGTCGGTGCTACATGGACTCTTCCCCGCCTTCCAGCAGAAGCTTCACGCTCTCTACCTGACCTTATTTAGAGAATGTATCTAGGCGCAGACGCCTGCTGTGACCCTTGATACAGGTCCTGGCTAGCACTTTCCCTTGTTGCCCATATGGTAATCCGACATGTCAGGAGCTTTGCTCTAGGATCCTGCTGCCACATCAGAAGCCTTATGCTAGGAGCATGGCACTTAATGCAAATTAGGTAATGGCCCAGCCACTGTCCTTAGTCTTTATACTTTCCCTTACTCTGGAATAAAGTTGAGCTGCAACACTGAACCAGTCTCCCAGAAGGTATTTCCATTGTACCACAGGCCAGAGAAGGCTCTGCTTGTCACTTCTGCCCTCATGACCTGGTGCCCAGCAGACTTTGGGGAAAGCAGGGACCCACACATACCCCACAGGAATACTTTCTAAGTCGTTTTTATCTTGAGCTCATGGAAAAAGTTTTATCCTTTAGGATAGATGCTAGACTCCATGGTAAAACGTCCTAATTGTGGAGTGGTGTGCTCCTAAGACAAATATTAGAAAGGAATCCCTAAACATGAATTTAAAGAAAATAATGAATCTATAACGAGTGTGTGGCATAGAAGCATATAAATATAGCCCAAACACATTCTGATCGGGTAACATGTAGCTATCTTAGGGGACTTAGAGAGATGGCTCAGATGTTAAGAGTACTTGCTGCTCTCCTTGAGGACCCGGTTTTAGTTACTAGCACTTATATCTGACAGCTCAGAACTGCATTTAACTGTAGCTCCAAGAATGCCCGGATACCTTCCGGCATCAGTAGGCACCATCACCACGCATACACACTCACAAAGGTGCACACACACACACACACACACACACACACACAAATAAATAAAATTAATTTAAAAAACCCACCACTTGCTACCCTAGAATTCCGTGGCTTCTCAATGTGTTTTCAGTTCCCTCTAGAGTCTTTGCTCTCCTGGAACACACTCAGCATGTAATACAGCCTTAATTCAATTTTTTGATAATCAAAAGTTAGCATATGAATCTGCAAGCCTTTAATAAAGCATGCTAGATTCAAGCAAGACTATGTTCACTTTTGATTAATAAGCAGATTAGTTATTTTGAAGGAAACCATGAGTCAGAAATATCAAATGACCGCTTGAAATCAGGGCTAAACAGACCCTTATTATGAGTCACTCGTGGTGAGATGCACTTGAGCGTACACAACATTCAGTGGGGCTTCACGTTGAGGGCGGACTGCAACAGAAAAGATTTGAGGAGCAAAATCGAGATTCAAAAACCAAGTCCACCAATAAATACTCTTTTTTTCTCTAAATTTTATTTATCATTGTCATTACTATTGTATTTGTAAAAAGTGTGTGTCGGGGGGTGCTCATATGTAGAGTTCAGAGGACAGCTCTGTGGAGATGACTCTTTCCACTCTGTGAGATCTGGGAATCAAACTGAGGTCCTCAGGCTTGTGGAGCAAGTGCCTTTACTTGCTGAGATATATCTTGTCAATCTTCAAAAGTCCTTTAAAAAAATCCCACAGACTTGCGTTTTATTTTATTAATCTTAGCAGCACTTTGCTGTCAAGGCGAACTACTGTATCTTAATGTGGTTTAGCCATCTACTAGGAAACTGGGCACATCCGCTGACTTCCCTGTGATGTTTTCTCACCTGTGATATGATGTAGGATGACCATCATAACGGTACCCACTTCAAAGACTGTTCAAACTCATCAATTTATGGATACCTCTGAGGACGGCAGCTAGTGTATGGCAAGTGTTCAACTGCCAAACACTAGGCTGTATGGGAGGAGGAAAGAGTCAGGAAGAAGGGTACAGACTTGACAAAAAGGAAAATAGGCAACTGTGAATGACAGAAACAAAGAGAGCATGGATTCTAGAAGGTCATACCAGAGTATGATGGGAAATGAGGTGTATGGGTAACACAAAGACTGAATGGAAAGGGCATAAGACATTTGTTGGAGCAATGTGAAGGTGAATGGATAATATTAAGATCCCTTAGGTTATCATATTATAGTAGGGCAGCAGGACTTTGTGTAGGAGAGGTACCAATGTCTTCTAGACAAAGACAGGAAAACAACTGCTGTTGAACCAAGTGGGTTTTTTCATGGTGGCAGAGGTAGAAGAACACACTAGGGAACCACAGGGTAGCTTAGCCATAGTGGAGTTAGGAGGACATTATATAGGTCTTGTTCAACGCTGTCAGAAAATGGGCACTATTATTATAACTAGTACAATAAGTTTATCTAGAGAAGACTTAAGGCTAAACCTGTAAGTAAAGAAATAGTCATCTCTCAATCCAGTCACTGGGCAGGATGCTTATGAGTATTTCTATAGTTTGTTTCATAATATGTTTTTAGGTTTAGACAAAACTTCAGAGAGATCTTGGCTCTCACTGTACTTTACTGTAGTCACGGAGTGGACGTAAATGATGATGTCAGGTGAGACTGGTTCCAATAGGAAGACACCATGGTTTAGCTCCGTGTTCCAGGTCAGTTGCTAATACCAATGAGACAGGTGTATCAGTCTTCTTCTCTCTTACTGGGTACTGTGCACCCTCTTTAGCAAGATGAGTTGTGGGGTCATGCTTGAATGTCTGAATACTTGCTCCCCAGCTGGTGGCATTATTTTAGTGGACTATGGGACCTCGGAGTCATAGTTAAATGTCATAGGCCCCCAAGGGTTGGCCTAGTTCCTGTTCTAATATAGCTCTGCTTCTTGATCCACCGGGATTTGAGAAGCTGCCACCTCAAGCTCCTCTGACTATGAATGAATAGCTCTGGTTACCAATTTCCAACCCAAATGAGCTATACCCACTGAAACCAGGAGCCAAAAATAATCCTCTGCTCCTTACGTTGCTTTTCTCAGGTACTTTTATAAAAAAAATACGAATAAGAAAGTTATTCTATTGGATATAAAATAAGCCGAGACTCAGTGATGTCCAGAAGCAGAGAACTCAGCTAGATTCCAAAACTTCTCCCACACATGACCCCTTTCATGAGAAAACAATTTTACATAACCCCAAATAAATGGATATAAAATAGATATAAAACACTTATAAATCACGAAGAAATTTATTTTAAAGCACAACTTAAAAGCATAGATAAATATATATATGTATAAATAATTTTATCATTGTTAAAGACAAAAGCAAATATTAATACTAATGAGATGGATATGCTGATTTATTTTTACAGAAAGAATTAAAACATGAATGAATATTGAATACTGCAGGATATAGAGTACTTTTACCATTTTTCAGACTGGTCAATGTTTTGATTATATAATCATCAATGCTAAAAATACTCCTTTGCATAAATACATAATACAACATGACAGAAGTATGTTTAGGGCCATTAAAGAAATTGTTGGGAATTAGGCCCTGATTACAAGTCTAAATGCATTAAATGATTTGTGATGAAACTCAAGTCTGCAACTCAAAGAGCAATTTTTGAATGTCTTTTAGATTTGATCATTTTATTTTATATGTACGAGTGTCTCACTTGTATATACATATGTGTGCCCCATGCAATCCTCCTCCCACCCACCACAAGCTTAGGAATGAGAGTGGGATTCCCTGGAACTGGGGTTATGGATGGCCGTAAGCCACTATGTGGGTACTGGAAGTTTAGCCTGTTCTTCTACAAGAGCAACAAGTGCTCAACTGGTGAGTCAACAAACAATTAAAAATAAAAAATAACCCTAAATATCCTAACATAAGATATTCAAAAGATGTCCTAATTTGATATCTGTACACTGAAGAATAGCACCTGAAAAGTATTAAAAGTCTTTGATTTCTTTAATTAAACAATCAGGCTTCTAGATGAGCAAAAACACTTTGTAGTAGAAACGCTACAGTTCACAGCAGCCTACAGTCTCTATCCTGAGCTGAGGTTTCAGGCAACGTGGCTTGGTGTGCATGGCATGAGTGTGTGTACAGTGCAAAGGGCACCTGCTGCGTGTGCAGAACAAAGTCTGCAGGGAAGCTCCAAGATCCCTCACAGCCAGATATTGCCAGAAACACCTTGGATGTATTGCACATCTAATTGTGAATTAATTTGGTGGTTGCACATTCTGAAACCATTTACTATTGCCGACATTTGCAGGACCCCCACATTCGGTCATGACGGTCATCATGACCCGAGCTTAAGAAGGTGTGAGTTCACCTCTGCAGAGGAAGTGACTATACCACCAAACATTAGAGCATGGGACCTGAAAACCACCACACAAATAGAGACCATTACTATCCTGCTTTCATCCAAAAGAGACCAGGCTGAGGACAGGTCTGTAAACATGTAGTTGTCTGTCAGAGCTAGCAAGTAAGGTGGAGATCAAACCTTACATCCATCTCAGTGACTTTCACCAGGACATCATGGGGGATCCAGAAGCAGGAGTCCTACAGAGAAGACAGCATTTATGCTTTTGTGAGCTTCCAAGAGAATGTCTGATTTTGATCCCTAGAGAT
Source organism: Microtus ochrogaster (assembly GCF_000317375.1). NCBI lineage: Eukaryota > Metazoa > Chordata > Mammalia > Rodentia > Cricetidae > Microtus > Microtus ochrogaster. The sequence goes on along the minus strand of NW_004949128.1, from coordinate 961,944 downwards.
CTTGATTTAAGGGATCTAGGGATCTGTCTCCGACCTGGGCATTAGTTCATTTCCAACACACCTTGGGTCCTTTAAGTGTGCAGCAGATTTGAACACTAATTAGTGCCGTAGGAGAAAGAATCTAAACTCCGACTGGAATGATCGATGGCAATGAATACCTGTCTTACCTGTCTTATGCAGAGTTGGGGGTCAGAAATCATGTAATTTTGCAAATTTGGTGGATTCATTCATGAAAAAAATAATAAAAACCAAACCCGTAAGTGAACACTCTTTCTCCCAAGAAAGCCTGCCAGCAGCCAGTGTCCCCAAACTCCCTGAGCACCGCGGCAACTGAGAATGACTATGAGGGGGAACAAAGACTTTTTTAATCTTGCCACTAAGTGGGGAAAGAAATGAGCCACCTCTGAGAGGCAGAGTGTTCTGCATAAGGAAAGAGGAAAGACCCGTGTGTTTCTCTCTTCTCCTGCTCCAAAGCAGAAAACTTAGGCAGTGTCCCTAATCCTTCCTCCCAACTAAGTAGACACAAAAGTGCATTTGAGGATGGGAATTTCGTCCTTTAGTGCCTGAGATGGGTAACAATGGTACCCGTCAGCTGGAGAAGCAAGCAGAATTATACCAGAGTAAAATGAAGGTGGTGATGGCTTCATTAAAACAGTTCACATTGCTCTCCCAAAATAGGCATTGCTCAATTTAAACAGAAGGCATGTTGACAGCCACCACAGAGGCACAACGCAAAAGCTCACCCAAGTTGCAAAACAACAAAAGGTATTAAGCCTTAACAAGGCTTGAAAGGTTCAATTAGCCTTCCAATGGCAGGACTATCTCCCTCACAAGCCTTGGCAGGAAGTGAGTTCAGGGCAGGGTGAGACTCTGACATCGGGGCCACACCTGGGGAACTGAAAATGACTACATCCCCATTCAGTGGACCCTTCCCCTTCTTCTGAACAACAAAAATGTTTTTCAAGAAAATTATCTGTTTGCCTCGGTTCTTGTGGCCAACTAGCTGGTAAAACATGTCCCGAGCATAGAACAGGCTGCTCAGAGGCTTGGTGTGTGATGAGGTATTTACAAAGGGCTGACGAGTGAAGTTTCAAATTTTAAGTATCTGTATGTATGACTGTATGCATGATTGTACATACCAACATAGGATATCAATATCCTAGGCTGACCTCAAACTTACTATGTAGCAAGGATGGCCTCCAACTTCTAGTCTTCCAGCTCTCACCTCCTGAGTGCTGGATGATAGACACGCGCCAATATGTCTGGTTTACACAGCTCTTGGGGTTCAAATCCAGGCCTCTGTGTATGTGAGGTAAGCAAGCCTTTTATCAACTGAGTTACATTCCTGGACCTAGTTTTATATTTATTTGAATGTACTTCTGAAAACACATATATTCTCATTTATACACTTGATAAACATTGCTGCTAAAAATGAGCGTAGACTCAAGAAAATTAGTAAATAAATGCCAAAGGACACAGGTTGGGAAGGACCCCCCCACCATTCCATCATACCTGGGTACCAAATTTGGGTCTTCTCTTCTACTAATGAAGAGAATTAGTTTGACGAGGAGGTTTTCTTTAGTTGGCCGGGCGGTGGTGGCGCACGCCTTTCATCCCAGCACTCAGGAGGCAGAGGCAGGCAAATCTCTGGGAGTTCGAGACCAGCCTGGTCTACAAGAGCTAGTTCCAGGACAGGCTCCAAAGCTACAGGGAAACCCTGTCTCAAAAAACCAAAAGAAAAAAAAAAAGAAAGAAATCACAAAACATGTTAGGAGCAGGAGACGCAAGTAGCAGACCTAAACTAAATGCTTCAAAGCCAGGTTTTAGCTCTCCTTCCAGGGGTGATTTGGGGCTTTCTTCACCCTCTCTTAGCTGCTGTTTCCTGAGGTTGGAAGAAGGTGCCAATGGAGTTGTCACTGGCATCCATAAAGTCACTCCAAAAAGTTACTCTCCAAGGCCCAAAGATCTGAGACCAAATTGGGTGCTATAAAGTATTGAGAAGAAATAAGGTTAAGTAAAAATACACCCCCACCAACCAGCTGGTCGGTTTGTGGTCATTTCTCACGAAGAACCCAACAAAATTAATAGCAACCCGTTGACATGGAATGGTGCCCTACAACTTTCGCACTCTGTCTCTCTCTTCCTTATCATGTGATGTCGTCACGATGGGACCCTGTGGTCACAGAGAAACAGATTAGTCCTGGATATCTTATTCTCTGAATTCTCCCTATTCAACCTGCCTTGTGTTTGAATTTCTGTTTATCATTCAGTGACAAAAACATGGTGGAAAACTGAAGTGACATTAGGAAGCATCGGTTGTCCTAAAATGCAGATGGTAAGACCTGACTCATGGTATATTACCCCTCTCTATGAGCAGAGGCTATGTTTGCTTTGATTCACTGTGTAGGATCCTCAGTGTGTCTTCCGAATGAATAAAATGGTGTGGACACAACGAGCTACCGGACAACTAATGCTCACTATGCAGAACGATGCCAGTGTTGATATTTACCATGGATATCTGCTTTGGTAACTGCTAAACCATTGGCTTTTGGAGCAAAGCAAAACATGTTGCTAAGCTTAAGTCATAGTCATATCCAGCATCACCCTGGTTTGGCTTAGAGATGGAATGATGACCTCATCAAAGCAATGAGATGTTGGCTAGGCGTTCTGAAAAGAGAGCATCAGAAAGAATGTCCATCTAGAGCTACTGAAGCCATCCTGTGAGCATGTGGCACATGATGTAGGAGGTCGTGCCAAGGGAAAGGGTACGGTGCAAAGTGAGGTGAACACCATGCTGACCACAACAATAAATTTTGTATCAAGCAGCTGGTGAGGTCATTTCCACCTTGAACTTACAGATTAAGTAAGCCCCTCCCAAAGCTTGTTTGTTTTGGTCCTGGTAACAGTGACCCACCTCAACCGCAAGAAGGAGTCTTGATATTTGCCCCATTGCCAAAACAACAAAACTTAATATCAAACACCTGCAAGTCCTCAGTATAACGTTTCCATTTTCCTGAGGGGAAATGGACCCCCTTCAAACTGTGAGCCAAAATAAACCCTGCTCTTCTTAAGTTGCAGCTTGTCGGGTATTTGGTCACAGTCATGAGAAAAGTAACTGATATTTCAGGATTATATAGAGAGTAGATAGGAAATAATGCTACAACCACACATCCTGGCATGGTCTGAACATGTGTCCTGTTTGGCACATTGTTTGAACACTTCTAATAAAACAGGGGCAGTCTCAGGTGCGCAGTAAGTGATAATGTTGACAGTTGGCAATGTTTGGTCACTTACTGCTGACTCACCTCTCTCAATCCTCTCTTATATTCCTCATTTTTTTAGATGTGAAAACCAAGATTCTCCAGTGTTAACTAGCTGTTTCAGAGTCCGGAGAGCTGGGAAGCTGGCAGAAAAGAATTCCCCCTATAAGTGCATCTTGCTCACTAGATTGCATACACTATGGTCACTGTGGTACGAGAGACATGTCACAAATGTTTCAAACCATTTTCACCTTAAAACAATCACTGTTGACTCCCATGGGCACACGGGAGCAAAGGTCAAACTCCACACTAGGAATGACTTAGACCCCTAAGAGCATTGGTTTCCATTGCATAGGAAGTTATTAGTTATTGCTGTACTGTGCTTCAGAACGCATTATTTGTGGCATCATGTTGGGTGACATAACTTTTCCTGGGGAGATGCAGCACACACCTGTACTCACCCCAGAAAGGGAACCCACGGCAGACTAAGGTCGGATACTACCAATACTACCAAAACCCAACTTGGTGAGCCATGATCTTTATTATGGTTACTAACAGAAGTATGGGTGAGGAGTTACTTACAGGAACAGGAACAACCCAGAGACAGCTGCATCACCAAGGTCCACCCCAGCATGGGTGGCAGCTCACAAAAGCTGGGAGCCTGGAGCACACTGCACAGCCTGCAGAGAGAGCTGAACAGCCTGGGAAGTGGCCTTTCCTGGTGCCTCAATTGTCTAAACCTCTTCTGGGCAGCTTGGCTCATCTCTGCTTCCTCCAGGCAGCTGGTCTTCTTTGCAGCTTGGCTTCTCTGGGTCTCGGAGGGATTCTCAGCTTTTATTGCTTACTCTGGCAGGGAGGGGCCTCATGAGTCTGGTCAATTTTAGAGAGTTCTTGAAGTTATTTTGAGTTGTTTACCTTCCTGCTTAAGGAGCTCCTCTACAGGATGGAGTGTTTCCATCTCAGAGGAATCCGCTACACAACAGACCACATACAAATACATATCAAATGCTGTGGTTGAGGATCATTGGTCTGAATCAGCGGCTCTCAACCTGTGGGTCATGGCATCAAACAAACCTTCGCAGGGGTTGCATATGAGAGATCCTGAGTATTAGATATTTACATTATGATCCATAACTAGCAAAATCACTGTTATTAAGTAGCAACAAAATTTTATGGTTGGAGGGAGTCACCACAACATGAAGAACTGCCTTAAAGGGTCACAGCATTAGGAAGGTTGACTGCCATTGGCAACTAAAGATCAACATTGGAAAATCATGTTGACTCTCTCCAGTTCTATCATCACCAACAAGAATCCTTTATGGATCAGTCTTTCCTGCTAAAGCCAGTCTTCATAATTCCTAATAAAATGGAACCAACATACCTTAGTTCCCATTATGCAAGTAAACAGGGAACAGTTCACAGAGGTAGGACAGTTTTCCTAAAGCAACAAGTTCTTTTATAAAGATATTTCTTTTTACAATTATGCATTGGTGCAATCCATGGCAGTTCATTGCCCACAGGTGCCATAGAGGGCATCAGATTCCATGGAGCTGGAATTACAGTTTGGAGTTATTCCATTAGCTGGGAACCAACTCAGATCCTCTGAGCTAGAGCTATTCCATTAGCTGGGAACCAACTCAGATCCTCTGAGCTAGTAGTACCTGGTTTTAGCTGCTGAGCTATCTCTCCAGACTCCGCAATAAGCATCACATAGTCCTTGCATGGGAGCCACATGCTTTTACACTGACTGAACACTGCTGTGGTCATAGCTCAGTCCTGGGGAATCTTTCATGGGTTGGAGCCAGTGTTCTACTGACACAAGACGTTCTTGAGAAGGAAGTAAATCACGTGTGCTCCAGCTGGCACACTATTCATCTCATGACAAGGTTTAAGTGGAGCACAAACGAGCAAAGCCAAGCCTGGCAGGCTCCATCTCCGTTTTCAACTCCCTCCTTTCTGCTACACTTTCCATTACTCTCAGGGCTTTATTATCTTAAGAGGTTAATATTTGTCCATTTAAAGAGAGAAGGCCATGTAACTCACTCAGCATAATGCTTTTATAATCTCAATCACCGAGTGATATGACATTGGCAAGACAAGCGTGCTTCATTTTCCTAAGCTGTGATCCCTCGCCCAAATAACTTTGTTAATGTAGTATCAGAGGCAGCTGCCATATAGAAGGTTCATTTGAAGAGTTATTCTTCTTAGTGTTAGGAGTCTGTCAGGGACCAATTCATTTCATTTAAGTACCAGCGACCTGAAAGAGGAGGATATCTTTTCTTAGTTAACTTCTATTGACAACTTGACCTGCCTAGAGTCTCCTGAGAAGGGCTTCTTAGCTGACGAAATGCCCAGATGAGACTGGCCTGTGGCATGTTTGGGTGGGATTGTCTTGATTTTTTTTTTTAATGAATGAATGAAGACTAAATCCACCATAGGTAAAGCCACTCCCTACGCAGATGTTCCTGCACTCCATAGGAAAGCTACTTAAGCAGGAATGCATTGAGCACTGCCCCGCCCCAGCTTTCTATTTTAGGTTCCTGCTCTGACTCCTCCCAGTGATGGACTATGACCTGGAAGTGTAAGATGAAACAAGCTCTTTCATTCTCTAAAGTTGTTCTTTCGGTCAGATTGTCTACTCATAGCACTAGAGCTGAAACCAGAACTGACCTAAAATATGAGTAGGACGCCATCCCAAAGGAAATGATTCCCCCATCCTATTCTAAAGTTTTGATAATAATCCTAGCAAACCAGTAAATGCACATTTCTTGGACATTTGTTTACAGATTGATAGCAATGAGAATAGACAGCGAGCATGAGAAAAGAAACAGAGAGAGTCATTCCCTTACTGCAAGATGCTTCCTCTCACTGGAGAGAAGAGATGTGGAGACAGCTCACTAGGCAGGCTTAGTTTAAAGAGATCTGTTTGTAGCTCAGCACCATGTGGGTAATACAGATAGATGAGAAAAGGGAGGCAGTTGATGGAGTTTGAGTGACATGGTGGCTGTCTGGGAGGTAAGGCATGTAGGGACTAGAAAGAAACAAAATCAAGCAAAGTACTCATCCTCCATCTCTGGCTTACAAGCAAAGAGGATACAGTTGGGAATAAACTACCAGCATCCCTGAAAGAAAGAGAGGGAAGGAAGGCATTCTAGATTAGAGAACTTGAGATCAGAGATGAGAGGGTAGAACCCAGGCATCCTAAGCAGACGCAGGCAGGGTATAGGTACCACAGAGACCGTGATGTGAACTCTAGCAAAGAGCTTTGCTCCTTGACTTTGAAGTGTTCTCACCCTGTATACTGATGGCTGCATTTCCTTGAATCTACTGTAGTGACTGACATTCAACCAAGGCCAATTCTACCTCTCAGAAAACCCTGGGCATTTGGGGAGATAGTTTAATTTTTACTTCTGTCTAAAGCCGTGGGAGATAGGTGGGTTCAGCAGTATCTCAAGACTGCCAAATCACCTGCAATGCCCAGGACTCGCACAAACCATTAGATGATCCAGGCTATCAACAGTTGTCTAGACTGCAAAATCTTGACCTCACAGACATGCAGCATGTAACAGTGGCTACACTATGTTGCTCCAAAGTACTAGATTGTCTGTTCTCCCAGCACCCATTTGTTACATTTTTAAGCATAGATTTAAAAAATATATATACAGCAATACTAAGTTTGCAACAAAACTGAGTGAGCTCAGAGATTTCCTTCATGTCTCTCTAGTCCTGTGTGGTTTTCCATTGCGGAATGGTCTGCAGAATCTGAAATCTGTGGCGCTTGTGCACTGTACAGCTTGTTCATGTTACATTAGAAGTACATGCGGGAGAGAGAAGGGCAGGCCATGCCTGTTTCTGGAGAAACATTCAGAACCCCCTATCTACGTCAGACTCTCACAACTATTTTCTAGGATGGACAGAGGAGGATCTAAGGCACTTGAGACAGACTGACTTCAAAGAGACTCCTCCTTGCTGGACATTGAAATGACTTTGCAGCCATTCCTCATTTTCCCAAGGAGTGCTGGGTATCAGCTGATGGGAGAGGTGAGCCATAAAAAAAAAATTCTGGATTCCATTCAAAGCAATTCCATTAGGGGTAGAAATGACTGGCTGAAACCCGAGGAAGGGAAATCACTTAAACAGACCAACAGCTGGGCCCCGATGACATCACTCCAGCAAATCAAAGGAAATGAGCTAATCAAATATGCATAAGAAGCCTTTTGGTTTGCTTGCTTAGAAAGTTATAATTTGCTTTTAAGTGAGAGGTGAAAAAAAACCTAATCTCTTTGAAATTTGTTGGCCCTGATATTTTTGCTTCTTTAGGTTGTTTTCAGTTATTAAAGCATGTGCGAGAAGAAAATGCTGCAAACGTCCTCGGCTTCCTGGGTGTTAGAAGGCGTTATCGAAGGAATGCTGTTTTCACAGGTCCCTGTTACACGCTACATGTGTGATAGCACCACTGGACACCGTCATCCTCACTGAAGAATAAATAAATAAAAAGAGCCACCCCTGGGTATTCTCCTGGCTTTCTTTTTCTGTGGCAGGCAATTGGGTGTCCACTGCAGCGATGGACCATATGTGTGCATCAAATTAAAGTTGAATTGTGGGTAAAATTAAAATTAAATAGTGTTAAGTAAAAGAGCCAAAAGGCAGGGAATTCAAAGTCACAAACTCTGTTTAGGGCAAAGCAAGACAATCCCACAACTCCCCAAGGATGGAGGCAAGAGATGGTGGCAGACAGGCCTGGGGCTTGGGGACACTGGTATCATCAGGGAAAGCACACAAGGAACTGAAGTGTTTAGACTTTCTTCAACTCTGTCTTTTGCTTCTTCTGGCTTCCGATGACAGAGCTGAGCTGAGGAAAGCGGGCTGCATGTGGGCACTACTTTCAGAGACCCAGCAGAGTCCTTAGGGGGCATTTTTTTGGACACTGTCAGAGAAGGATGTTAGCTCTGACCCTTGGAGGTGTAAGACATGGAGAGAGGAAGGGTGTGGCTGTGGTCCAGATATCTGTGAGACACCCTCTTCCATTGAGATCATCCAGCAGCCAGATGCCAGCTCAGGTACGCCTAGGGATGACTATTGAGTCATCAATATTTTGCTTGGAAAGCTGAATATGATCTCTTCTTTGAATGGAATTTTAAGTGTACATCACAGCATTATTATTTATGGCCTAAGTGTGGTCCACCAGGTCTCTCAAATGTGTCCATCTTGTATAGGAATATTGTACCCAGCAACTCCTCATTTACAGAACCCTTCCGTTCCCTTCTCCAGCATTCTCCTGACACTTCATGAAAGCAGAGTTACGGAAGAGCTCATCTTCCCGTACCTAACTAGCTGCTATGGTTTCAATGTTTTCTTCATATCATAGGGAATCCTAACCTCTACTGTGGAGACAGAAGGATGAAAGCCTACTGGGAAATGATGAAACCGTGGGGTTTTACCCAGGTGTGAGGGGAGCTAATTTGGGTATATTTTTACTCTGTTCCCTGTAGTGCTTCCTGTGATGGCACAGAGCTCAGGGCATCACCTTGACACAGAGAAAGAGAGAGCATCCTTCACCAGACCATCCTCTTGGACTCTCGGACCTTTATTGAATATGAACTGCCCCTTGTTGAGCAGCTTGTTAGCACTGCATAAACAGATGGAGTGCTTTAGTTTGATTTCAAAGGATTCCTTTTAATGGGGTCCAGGTGCACATCCTAAAGTTCCAGATCCCAACATATCTGCCTCGTAGCTTGGGATTGGGCTGGGTTATCTGCACCGAGGAAGCTCTCCTTGAACCCCCACAACCTGAGCAGATCAATTCATGCCACCCTTCCTAGAGAAAGTTTTCCTGTTGACTTCATTATAATATAACAATACATTTCCTGCCTTTGTTTTTATTAGGAGTGTGTCCTTTCTTTTCAATTGAAAGAACATAGACAGTTCTTCAGGAAACCAATCTCTAGAAGGGTCCTAAAAATGTTTTCCTCTGCAATTCACACCAAAAAAACCCCCAAAACATCATGATTGAAAATTGAGCATTTTTTAAAAGTTCTATGTCAGTAATCAACCCGCAGATCATGTTGAATAGCAATACTCATTGGGAAATGCAACTCTACACCACAGTGACATTTTACAGTGTGCACATTAGGCTGAACACTGTCAAAATTTCCAGGTAGTACCAAGTGTGGGTGAGGATGAGCTAGAGGATGGTGTGAGTGCCCTGGCTGTCAGCATGGTGGGCACTAGGAATATGGAAAATGAAAACTATCTCCCAACCCAGCTGCTTTACTTCTGGATGGATACCCCAAGAACACACAATGGAGTCTTAAAGGGCTGTATTCTTACCTCTGTCTTGTCAGTTAAGTGTGGAAGTAAATTGCTTTTGATGGATGAAGGAATGAAAATATATATGTCACAGAGTGTTAGCAACTGCATTCCAGGGCAGGTCCCAGGCCCAAGAGTAGTTGACTAACACAAAACCAACTCTGTGGGTTCTTGTGGATGTTTTTGTTTTATTTTGTTTTTTTTTCTTTTGGTCTTGTCTTTTGCTTGTATTTATTTATTTATTTTGTGTTAGTATTTTATGAGGGTTTTTTTTTTGAGTGGGGCTGAGTAGGAGGAGGAGCAAACATAATCAAAATATATTGTAGGAAAAGTTAAAAAAAAAAGAAGACTGAAATGTCCTGCCATTTTATATTTTATTCTTTCTCAAGTGTGTGTGTGTGTGTGTGTGTGTGTGTGTGTGTGTACAATATGGGGTCAAATATGTAGCTCAAATGTAGGACCCTACGGTCCTAGCCCAGCATACATAAAGCCCTGGTTTAATTCCCCAGGAATGCATAAAATTGGATATAGTAATATATCCCCATAATTCCAGAACTCAATAGGTAGAGACTGTTGTAATAGGAGCAGCGGGCTGCTTCCCGCCACCCGGCTAACTTTACTGGAAATAATTACACAGACACTGTATTCTTTTAAAAACTGCCTGGCCCATTTCTATCTAGCCTCTTCTCGGCTAACTCTCTCACCTGGACTAGCCCATTTTCCAATCAGGTGTGTAGCACCCCAAGGTGCGCTTACCGGGAAGATTCTAGCCTACGTCCATCCTGGGTCGGAGCTTCATCACATGTGTCTGCCCGGGAGCGGAGCATGGCATCTCTCTCTGAGGCGTCTTACCTCACTTCCTCTTCCTCCCAGCATTCTGCTCTGTTTACTCCACCCACCTATGTTCTAAGCTATGAGCCCAAGCAGTTTGTTTATTACTCAACCAATGAAATCAACAGATTGATATATGACACTCCCACATCAAGAGACAAGAGGATCAGTAGATCAGGGTCATTTTCAGCTACATGGTGAGTTTGAAGCCAGCCTGAGCTACAGGAGAACCTGTCTTAAACAAGAAAGTAAAGGACATGTTAATAACAGCCAACCTTAATGGAGGAAAATTTGGGGACATGTTACAATGTGGGATGCTATGATAAATGCTTCAGTTGTGAATGATCTGACACTGTATGATCTAGAACAGATCAGTTCATAGACAGAGCTTGAATGGCTTCTGTGAGAAGCCAAAAGAATGGACAGTGAGAAGTTATTGCTTCCTGGGTGCAGAGTTCCAGGTTTTCAGGATGAAGAGCTCTAGAGATGGTTGGTGTGCTGGTTATGCGACATCAGAAATTCACTGAATGTCATTAAATGTCTATTTAGCTTAGCTAATTGGTTAAATGTAGGTATCTAAGAACAAATGAAAGAAGAGATCTTACTGATGATCAATACTAAATATCTTTCCAAAAAATGGACACAAGAGAACCTGCTATTGTAGACACTTCCTTTAAAAACTATAAGTCCACATACACGAAAAGAGAGAAAACAGAGTGAACAAATTCAAAAGTCCAGTGCCAAGAATGGGATTTTTCTATAGAGCTGCTGATCAGTGAGGTCTCAACATCACCATCAAACACTACAGTCTATTTCCAATATTCACATTCACACACATGCTAAGACTTCATGGCTGAAGACATCATATACTTGAGTCACAGAATGTGGCAAAGTCAGGCTGGTACTGGATTAGAAGTTTCATCTTTACTGGCTAGCTTTCACAGTGCTGGAAGGTTCGATGCATGCTACTAGAGGAGAAAAGTAATCATCAATCATACTTACAATAAGAACTGGCCTGCTATGACATGCCCACTGCTGCAACAGTGGCACAAACATCAGGGGAGTAAACAACCACTTTCTGGATGGATTTCAGTCCTGCTCCACAAGATTAAACCCATACCAAGCATCATTAATAAGCTCAGAACCTACAGGTAGAAAGTCCTAGACCTTAGGGTAGAGCCAACTGATATCATACTGCTAAGTGGATATATTAAACCAACTCCTAATGATTTAGTGTTATATCCATAGATCAGTGTATCTTTCATTCCCTCATCTACAAAGTATACAGTGATTGACACAGAGACTTAATAACTGACCAAGAGGTAGATTATAAGAGGCTGCAGAATGGTCAGTCCTAAATGGAATGTATATACCAAACACTCAATTCTCTCAAGGCTCAGAGGTCATTGGGGAAGAGTCCGTAGAAAAGGTGTGAAGGCTACAAGGAAACAGTGTCTTCCTGGACTCACATGCACACCATGCATGAGACCTGTGCTAACAGAAGACAGACTAACCCCTGGGCAAGAAGACTGGAGCTGGACAAGAAAGTCCACCATGGAGTTATTGCAATTGTTAGCTTGTAAGAGGGGGAGACAGTTTTCTTTAATAATGCATGTAGGGTAAATGGGTCAAGGGAGAATCACCCTACCCCTAACTTGCCCATCCTATGCTCTGAAACTTGGAAATCCCTGGCCCCCAAGACTGAGTGTTTCAGAGTTAGGGATGCATGCCCCTGATGCTCTGTAAAACACGGCTCTTCCACCCAGGCCACTGCTGTCTTTGTTTCCAGTCAGAGGCAGCTGCCATTCTGACCTTCTCCCTAATAAATCTATTGTGTGGTATTTGGTGGATGGTGTGACTTTGTGTGATTCCTTGGTTTCTGACTGTCAAGATGCTCTAGCCAGAAAACCCTTTACAATGAAATCCCTGGTAAGTTACTCCCATGGAAGACCATACGTACAAGAATATATGGGGAAAACCAATTGATTTTAACGGGATTGTTAAAAGGAATGGTGTGTATGAAAAGAGAGTAAATAGGGGACGATTTGGGGGGAAGTGGACAAATATACAATGTTTTCATGTTTTAATTTTTATGCATTTAATTAAATGTCTTTCAAAGGAGGAAGTGCTGCTTGGAGGTCATAGCTGCCCAGTGATTTAAAAAGATGGATGATAAATACCGTTGCCCTTTATCCAGTGTGGCTGCTACACTAGGAACTGCACAGGAGTCTCATCTCACCTAAACCCCTAAGCTAGGTATAATCATTCTTTGTTTCAGAAGAGGGACCAAATTCAGAGAGTAAACATTTTTTTTTCATCCATTGTGTTAGCAAGCTAGACACCTCCGAGGCGAATACCTGAAACAACCACACACAATGCAGTTTTAGGAGCTCCAAATTCTGATTGGGGGGGGGGATTTTGTTTGTTCCTTGGAACCTCTGATGGGGGCAGTGCATGATGGGAGGAGCGTGGCATTGAGCAAAATTGTTCACCTCATGGTCAGGAAGTGAGCAAGAAGGGAAGGGGCAGACTAGACCACAGTCCTAAAATATACCTTGAGGGCACAACCCTGATGAACTAAAACCTCACAATGCACCCCACCACTTAAAGATCTGCCCCTTCCCTAAGCACCGTCCTAGGGACTAAACCTTTAGTATACGAGTCTTTGAGAGACTTTCAAGGTCTAAAGCGTAGCAGGCATGAGGGTTGGATTCAGAACTGTGTGAGCGCATTCGATCTCGTGGAGCTGTAGCCTTCATCCACCAAACCTCGTAACTGGAAATATGCCTCCATGTTATCTAAGAAGAGAGTGAAGAGAGATGAAGAAGTTACATCTATGATGGCTGTGGAAAGAGGTGGGGACAGGATGCAACCCAGATTTGTGACTGTAAATCTACAATCCATTTCTACCACAAGCTGATCATGTGTTGTTTTCTCAGTGACTTCCATCTTAATTTGGTGAGTCAGAAGGTATATTTCATTTTGTTCCCATTTTAGAAGAGGTTAAGGCGCCTTTTTTTCCAATGAAAATCTATTTTGTGTTCTATGTGCATGCAGTACCCGTAGTGCCAGAAGAGGGCATCAGATTCTCTAGACCTGGGGTTACAGACTGTCCTGAGTCACCACTGTGTACTGGGAGTCAAATCCCAGGTTCTGGGAGAGCCAGGCAGTGCTTTTAACAGCTGAGCCACCTCTCCAGCCCTGAGGTGAAGATTCTTAGGCTCTTAGAGACTGGGTAAACTTGACCATAGATACCAAAGCTAATGGTTGGTGGCATAAGGATACAAAGCCAGGCAGACAGGCTCCAGGAAGGACATGCTCTATAAACACTGAGCTACTAATTATCACGCAATTAAAACTGGCCCTGAGGATTTGGTGGAAAGCTTGCACCGACCAACTTTGATTAAATGAGATATTTAAGGATGGAATGGGATGATGCCCATTTTAGAAACCAAAAGGCCTATTTCTTTAGTTGGATTTGTTCTCTTGCATTTTAATTGAGCTTCTGTGTGCATGTTTCCTTCAGATGTTAGTAAGTCCTCAGGCTGCTGTGATCAATGAGGCCATCTGAGTCACTCAAGGTAAACCCTAAACAGTGATCAAAGTGCTGTCTGCTCCTGGTGGGTCTGCAGTTGAATTTCGGGGCATGTATGAGCTGAGTTTAGAGTCCAGCATGTCCTACTTCACATAACACTGCTCCCTGTGGTGCAGTAGCCACATATGACATGTGGCATAATCAGCATGTGTGCAAAGGAGATAAACTGAGGCACAGAAAAAAATGAAGAGTTTAATCTAAGTAAACAGTGATACAGAAGTGGTATGGGTCTGGTTAAGTCCTTCATATCCTTCATGGAATGCAAGTAGGAGCCTGTGTGTGCCCGTATGTGTGTGTGTGTGCCTGTGTGTGTGTGTGTGTGTGTTTGTGTGTGTGTGTGTGTTTGTGTGTGTGTGTGTGTGTTGATGGGTGCTTACGTGCAGATGTGCATGATGTGTGTATACATGCAGATGCTAGAGGATGACCTCAGGTGTCTTTCTTCATAATGTTCCACCTTAAACTTTGAGAGAGGATCTCTCGCTGAACTTGGAGAAAGCCATTTGGCTAAACAGCTATTCCACAAACCACATAGATCCTCCTGTCCCAGCTTTCCCAACCCTGAGGTTAAGGTGTTAGTTAGTGTGCCTAGAATTTTACTTGGGATCCAAGGATGGAACATAGACGGCAAGGCTAACAGAACATCCATTTTATCCACTGAGCAATCTCCCCAGCCCCAGGAGACACTTCTAGCCTGATCAAGGAAGGAAAGCGAAGAAAACAGTTGAGTGGTTATAGTTATGTGCTTAACTTCCATTAGAAAGTCCCTGGTTATTTAACTTTTTGACTCCTTCTGATTAGCTAGGCTTTTCAAAAAAAAATTATAATATAGGCATTTACAAAAATGACTCAATTTGTGTTTCTAATGCTTGTGCAGCATACAAAGGTAAAAATGGGTGTTACCTGCTCAGGGATTCTTCTGGCCTGCTCTCTGTTTTGAGTTACTGTACCAACCTCGTGGGGTCAGGATCGAGGCTGCCTGTTTCAGAGTTGGCATAAAGGACACTGGAGAAGGAGGTGGCTGGTTCACTTCAAACTCCTCATGACAGTGGGACAATAAGTCAGCTCTTGCCCAGGGTGCAAGAGTCATCTTCCCTCTGGGGTATTTTTACTTGAGGGATTCCCACATAATGGCTATTCCTCTGGTAGTTATCTGAGACGTTCTCCTCTGTGTTTGCTCCCCTGGAATGTTCCCATCTGGGGTTCCAATCTGCAGGACTCTCAGAAGAGACAGAATCTGTCAAGGTAACCTCTGCTTTGGGGCATGAAAGGCTCTGTATGAAATATTTTTGGTTGTGAGCCTAGCCTTCATTTAACTCCTAAGCCATCACTCCAGCTCATGAAATTATCTATAGCAATTTTTATACATGATAGAGCTGACAACAATTGTTCTCAGAAGAAAGAATGAACAAAAGCCTTCACCCAAGTGTCGGGATGCTCAGGAGAACCCTCAAATCCCTGGCTAGGGTGGAAGGTGAAGAGAGACCTTTGCTTGTCTTCTTTTTCTAAAGGATCAAAGAAACTTTGCTTCCAGATCCAGCACACATAGCTTCGGTACACTTCTTCAATGGATGTGTTTGTGGCTGCGACTTGGCCACATGTGAGTGGGGCTCATGGGTGTGGCAGGGTGAGGGTGTGGTGGGGTGAGGGTGTGGTGGGACAAGGGTGTAGCTTGGGTTGCAAAGTCAGAGCAAAACATGAAGGGTTTGGATAAACATGCTGAGTGTGATAAACATACCGAGGACTCTGGGCAAAGGTTCAGTGTGGGTCAAGGAAACACAATTTAGCCAATCAACGTAGCCTAAAAAGAGCATGATATTCTTGGCTGCATTTCTCAGAGAGAAAGACTACCTCACGTACAGAGCTACAGCCTGGTGACAAGGGTAGGCACCAGCCACAAAGAAAGATAGGTACGTATCTGTAGTGTGCTATTTGCTAGCTGGGTAAAACTGAACATGTTACATAATGGGGTAAAATAAGGTTCTTTTAGGGTATAACAGCTTCCTAGGATTATGGGGACAGCTAAAATAAAGGGAAGTGCAAGAGAGGCTGAGGATCGTGCCTGGGAGGTGGCAGTGAGCTTCTGCTCAGGCTCTCATCTCATAGCCTCTTGTGCTCTGCCAAGGGGACCAACATTTTTCCTCAATGCTACCCAAAGTTCTTCCTCCTTTGAGTCTTCCCTGCATTAAAGCTCCAAACAGCCACTGAGAAGACAGATAGGGTCGGGATACAACAAGAGGGCAGGACCTGGACTTTGAGGGTAGATGGAACGGCTCCTAGGAAGGCCTCCATTCTTTTCAGACACATAAGGTTTGCTAAAAGGCATAGAGAATAAGATCCGTCGGACTAGGGAGATGACAGTGTATAAGGCACTTTCTATGCAACTGTGAGGATGGGAGTTGGAATTCCCAGAGCCCATGAAGAGTCAGGGGGGCAGTGCACACCTGTAATCCCAGTGTCCCTATAAGACGGAAAGCAGAGACAGAACTCCTAATAGCTCCTGGGGCCTGCTAGCTTGGCTTAAGCATCAACCAATAACAAAAGAGAGACCCTGACTCAAATGAGATAGAATGTAGACATCAAAGCCCAAGGGTGTCCTCTGACCTCCACGTGTGCATAATGGCAACTGTAACTCGGTGCTCAGACATGTGAATGTCTGTGCATGTACACATACCACACACACACACACACACATAGAAAACAGACAGACACACACGCATGCATGCATGCATGTATGTGCGCACACAAATATACAAAGAACAAGAGCTTCAGAAACAGAAGCTCTGCAGTTTTGTGTCCTTACTCTCTGAAGGAATTCAACAAGTTAAAATGTTCAGAGCATCTCTGGTTCCTCCATAAACTGCAGGAAGTGGCGGTGATGTCACTGGGTCCTGGTGAGGCTTAGAGCTGCTTATCCTATACTATGCTGGCCTGGAGTCAGTGCTTAGCAATTGTGAGCCATTGTCAACATGTTGATGCAATTCTTAAAGAGATAGCATACAAGATGGGAGAACACCAAAGCTTCTAAGAGCTGCCATGAGTTTCTTTCAGCCACCAAGACTTCATCCCTATGCCTCCTGGCTCTTAGTGCTTCATACAGAGTCAAGAAATTGTGTCTCCTTGCACTGAGTCCCCCCTTTCCAGAAGCTTCCTAAGAGAGAGAAGAGGAGCCCAGTCTACCAGGTTGCCACCCTCTGAGCACAAGAGCAGCCACAGAGATGGCTCTGTGAGCAGAGGCAGAAATGAGTCGAGGGCTCAAAAGTTTAGCAGAGGAGATGGGGTCTCCATAGCACACTGCTTTCCTGGTCTAATTGCAGCACATTCTTGGGATCTGCCGTCAGCATGCCACGATGCAAATGCCTCAGCATGGTGAGTGGAGAGGAACCACAGTACCTCTGAAAGATCCACAGAAACACATGCTGACCCTTTGGAAACCTATGGCCAGATTCCACATTGGAGCCGAACTAAATGGAGCCAACATCTCTGCCCAGCATCCTAGAGCCAGTGCAAATAGGAACTTAGTGTTTCTTGAAATACACAGAGTATATTACCTTAGTCATAAAATTGGGGACTTTCAAATCTAATTTGTTCAGCCCTAGTACTGTTGAAGGCTGGGCAGGGTTCCAAAGGAAATCACCTCCACGCAAACAGAGATTAGCAGTTCTCCCCTGCAGACATCTGGGAGTGATTCCCTATAATCTCCAGTAATTGTGGCTGCATTACATTCAAACCCTGTTTTCAATTTTCTTAAACTTCGAGGACTGATTGTGTTATTAAATCATGCTGGCTGATGTGTTTAATAAGGACCTATTAAATGTTTATAAAATTAGGGAAATAAATACGGGGCCCTTAGTCAGATTGCCCACTGGATCTGGTAACCTATTGTTAAAATAACAGTTCTGTTAAAGCTGCATCTCCTGGCTGCAGGAGGCTGTTACGTGCTTTAAAACGTCACCTCGGCATTTGCAGCAAGCTGGTGATCCTAACACCCCATTTGCAGAGAGGTTTGCCTCCCACCCAACATGCTCTTACCTACTCTCAAAGAAGACCCACTAAATGATGGAGGGTTTGGGCCAACGAGCAAGGAACATCACCTCTGTTTTCAACGAAATAGGGAGAAGTCCAATTTCTAGACTCAACCTGCTCGGTTGTTATTGTGACACCTTCGCACCTGGCTTAATTTCAACCTGGAAATTGCACTCCGTACTCCAAGGCCTTCGGTAGGAAGGTGTGATGGGCCAGCCAAGAGCGAAGGAAACTTGGCGAGGATTTGCACAGCTGGGAAAAGGGATACAATCTGGTCTTTGAACAGGAGGACCTACTCAGAATTCTCTTTCTGTTGGATCTCAGTGATCATGGGTGGCTTGTGGCTGCAGAAGCTGTTCTAAGTCTCATCCCAATCAGGCTCACCCCTTAGACTTATCTCGTTGGCTTTTGAAGGCAATGTCTGGAAATAACTGTGGAAAGAGATCTGGGCTAATAATGACTTCTAATAAAAACAAAAGACTCCCAGTCCCCAGGACATGAGCTGGACCAGGGCTTGTATCTTATTTCATATTACACAGTCACTTGGCCTCAGAAATTCCCCTCCAGGGAGCCTCCTTCACCTGGTAACTAAAACAGAAATATTAGGGGCATCCATCTCTAAGGATTGCTCCAAAGATCCAAGAGGGTGGTAATGCGTGCGGACTGTGGTCTGGCACAGGCAAAGACTTCCCAAAGTATTGGTGAAATTAAAAAGGAAAGTGGAGAACCAGAAGCCACCATCCAAATGAGTGCCCATCTTTGAAACATCAAGAGCAATATTGAAGGGATGGCTACCAGTAGATATTAATGCAGTATTTAGCATCTACCCATTTCCTAAGCATGGCAGGAGACGCATACGATGCTTCTCCTTCAGAGGATGCCCCAACACAGACACACAACCATATCTTTAGTCCTTTTTGTCAAAATACGCCCAGCTGCCTCACCTTAAGCCGCACTTTCCTCTACCAGTCACCACAGCTCAAGTAATCCTGTAATCTTCAGGACAAATACAAACCCCACTTTCCTGGACAAATTAACCGTTGAGTTCCCCCTGAGGAAGAAGAGGGCAATTAAACAGCATTTCTAGCATTTAAGATGGAGGCTGGCAGAAAAATGACATCATTGCCATGAAATAAACACGCCACCCTTAAAACCCTTTAGACAAGTGTGCACTGTCTCTTTTGCTGGCCCGCAACCCCCACCTCTCTCCCAGAGCATCATAAAGCGATGGGGAGCTGGCCTGCTTCACACTAGGACTCTGAGAGGTTGGGAGAGAATTGGATATGAGGTTAATATTGGGCAGAGCCTTATAAATGACCCGATTGTTATTTTATATAGGCGGCAACCTTCGCATTACCACCTCTTGCCAGAAAGGCCCCATGTCTGGCTGGGTCATTACATACGGCAGGGTCCCATGCCTGCTCTGCGGATGACGAACTCACTCTGCTCGCTTGTGAGTAGGTTTCCTAGGCTTATGCACAGAGCCTGGCTTGCACCAAGCTAAAATGCAGCAGAAACCCAGCACGGCAATTATTTTTACGAATTTTTCCCCTCGGGAGAATTTCTCCCAGTTTAATTGTCCGGGGGATTGTTTCCTTGTGGGATTTTATTTCAAAACACTTTTTTTTTTCCTGAAGAGGAAGGAAAGAGAAGGTGAAATTTAAAAAAAAAAAAAGCACAACTCCTTAAACACACAAACCTTCAATCACATAAAAATTCACCCAACCCTGTGCACTGAAATTAATAGAGGTATTTCCTTGTGCATACGTTTTAAAATTATTTGTCTACAGATACATTCAGAGCTGATTATATTAAAGGTGTATAAATCTCATTTCCCTTCCCCCTGCTCCTTGGCCTTGGAAATGAATTCAGGCAAACCCACAGAATTTTAAGTTAAGGCAAACAGGGGGAAGCTCATTTTTCTCCAGTTATACATGAAATGGCTCATAATAGCGGATGCTGAGTTCATGAAGTGTATGTTCGACCCCCTTTGATATAAATCCCATCATCAGCTCACAAAGAAATCGTATTTATGCATAAGACAGTGTGCTCCAATGTGAGCCCTATAAATTACAAGAACAGGAAATCCAAATTTATAAGATGCCATTTCTAGATTTATTTCTAACGCTCTCTCCCGCATATTACCAAACAAATGCCACATTAGCCGAACATGAAAGGCTTTTTCCTGGCATAAGCTACACTCATGACATTCGCATAGGCTCAGAGAAGGCTTGAGAGCAAATTGGAAAGCAAAGACAAAGCAAGAGGAGGAGCAGGGACAGGAAAGCCCAAAGGGCTGTGGTTCCCTGCAAGGTGGATAAGATGCTTGTTTGCTCTGGAAGAAATACCAATGTTTGTTTCTCCTCCTACACCCCACCCAGTGAGACCAAGTTCAGTTATTTTCTTCCAGCCCTCACTAACGCATTCAGGAGCTCAGGTACCAGGACTGGAGAGATGTGCTGGGGATGAAGAGCTGGTGTGGGGCACAAAGTTGGGGAGCTAAGGAAAGGAGACTTGATCTTGGAAAGGTCATGAGGAGGGGAGGTGGGTATGAAAAAAATGGATGATATGAAATCCTGAAAGAACCCAAGATCAGTTCTGAGCAACTACATCAGATGGCTCACAACCACGTATAGATTCAGCGCCGTGAAATCCAATGCACTCTTCTGGCCCCTGTGGGCTCTGTGGTTATATATTACATATAGACACAAATAGTCTCTCTCTCTCTCTCTCTCTCTCTCTCTCTCTCTCTCTCTCTCTCTCTC
>NW_004949128.1:900965-941061 GCF_000317375.1 Microtus ochrogaster | reverse complement strand
TCTCTCTCTCTCTCTCTCTCTCTCTCTCTCTCTCTCTCTCTCTCTCTCACACACACACACACACACACACACACACACACACACACACACACATAGAGGGAGAGAGAGAGAAACTTTAGAACTTTAAAATAAAAAATTCATTTACTTATCAGAAATTTAATAACTACTTAAAATGTCTCAACTCTTCAACAGAGGGCCTAGACTCTATTAAGAAGGAAAAAAAAAAACTGGAAATGCCAGATGTTCTATTCCCTAAGTTATAATAATAATGTTACTAACATTGGCTATCTTTTATCAACCAATTGCCTGATGCTAGACACCATCCTAGATGTTTATGCGTTAAAACCATTTATTCTTCTCATACCCCAGTAGGGATAGATGCTATTTAACGGAAACTTGAGAAAACTGAAGTTGCGGGTAAATGCTCCCACCTGATGAGGGTGGCATAACAAGTGTCCCATTGGCTTCAAAGCTAGTGGCTTTAACCCGTGTGCTGAAACGACTGGCGACTCTGAATCAGCTTTCCCTCTCTCACACCTGCTCTTCGCTGTTGTCTGCTGGCCTTGGGCAAGTTAGTTAAGTATACAGTGCTTTCCTTTTCTCATCTGTAAAATGGGTAGGAATTCCACTTCCTTTTTCTTAGCACAGGGATAAAGACGGAGGACAAGGATACACAACCAGAGGACACAGTTTGCACAGCCCATGTTTAGAATATACCTTATTGTTCATTATGGGGGCCACTTAAAAAGTGCTCTTCTCTCTCTCATTACAAGAAGAGATGCATGAAGACATCACAGAGCAGCTCTCCCAGGACCTTCACTGAGGAAGAGCTGCCTTAGACAAATGTAGATTCCAACTAGCAGAGATACCCAGACAGTCTTAGGTCTTGAAAGTTGGCCACAAAATACCTACTTCCTTTCCACAGACTACTCTAGGAAAAAACAAGCTACTTCTGTCTCTTGGTAATTAAGGCAGAGTATGAGATTAGGGGACCCCAGTACAATGGAGCTCAGGTCCTGAGGCTCCACGCTGCACCCTCTGTTGGCACATTCTGCTTCGCGCTGCGCTCACCAGCATGTTCCCAGTTTTTTATCTTCAGGGAAGATTTGAGTAGTGCTTTCGACAATGTCATGCTCTTGAGGTTCCTATCTTTCAAACAAATATATCCTAAAGGCCATGATGACTGGATGTCAAATATCAAACAGTATAAAACCCTTGAATTCCAACTACTTAGTAACAGCCCACTCTGCCCAAAGCACGGGCATCAACCCCTTTCCATCTCTGTCTGTTGAAATCAGATGTTGTTTTCTTGAGGTTTTATCTCCAGTCTCAGGCATGGTTCCCAGTGGCAAGCAACAGAGCTGGCTGGTACAGAAGAGGAATTTATCAAAAGTCATGGAGTAAAACACTAGTGAGAACTAAGCTTGGATACCATTAGACCGACAGACGATCCCCTCTTCCCCCGCCCAGTCTGCCATCAAACGGGACAAGCAGATGACTGTGCTGGTGCAGGGGCATTGATGCTAGAGTTCATCTCTCTCTGGATCACACTGCTTCAGAGACTATCATTCTCTTTCCAGAAAACAGTGCAATGCAGGAACCATGATCAGTGCCAAAATGCTTTTCCCTGGCTCTGTTGCTTCACCTCTGGACACAAAACTTGGAGTCAACGGTCATGATTATCCAGTTCGGGCCTACACACGCCCTGACAGGACAGCTCTTAAAGTAAGTTTCTTTCATCCTCAGATTCTGTAGGCAGAAGGCTTCCTTGGTTACCATGGGATACTATAAGTAAATACCAAGGACTGGGTGGCTTAAATAACAGACGTATTTCTCACAGTCGTGGAGGACAGAGGTCTAAGACCAGGACTTGGTACATCCAGTTCCTAGTCATGGTCATCTTCCTTGCCTTCAAATGATCTTCTGTTTCCCCAGTCTTTCTTTTAAAGACACCAACCCCATTTTGGATGTCCACTTATATGACCTCAGTGAACCTAATTGTTCCTTAAAACCCCTTTTCCAAATATCATTTTATTGGGTGAGGGCAGAACATCCCCATTTTCAAACAGGCACAAACGCTGAGGACACAAGGGCTGTGGTCTCTGTGTACTCTCATATCTCACAAGGAAAAGCTTCCAAGAACCACAGCGCCAGCGTTCACTGCCACCGGCCAAAAATTATGACAGGAATATTTCATATCTATGCAGTCGGATCAGTGATACTCTGAGAATGACTTTTCCTGCTTTTCCTCAGAGCCATTCATAATGTGTGGAGAAATGGGAAAAGTGTTACTAGAATCTAGTGGGTAGAGGACAGAGTTGCTGGCAAGCATCCAACAATACCACCTAGTGGGTACACACACGCAAATGGCCTAGGATGCTACTATAACCAAAGTAGTGGGGCCCTGGGTTACAATGGATGTGTCACACAAGTAGGAACGTTGTCTGGACTTGTACAGTTTTGTGTCTTGACAGCTACTCAAGGAGAGAGGGTTGAATTTATATATATATATATCCTTAACAACCCACTAGATTAATGGCAGAGAGATCAATAGTATGTAATTTCATTTGACTCCTGAGTTATTCCTGGCCATCACGGCTTATAACATATTGCCATGAAGGAAGCAGAAATCTAACACATTGTTAATAGACTGGTTAGATTTTGTTCACTCAACACACATCTAAAGTCATCTTGGAAGAGGGAACCTCAATGAAGGGATTGCCTCCATCAGACTGCCTGCAGCCAATCAGATTTCTTGATTAATGACCGACCTGGGAAGATCCGCCTACTACATGTGGTTTGCATCCCTGAATGGGTAGTGCTGGTGGTATAAAAAAGCAAACTGAGCAAGCAGGTAAACACCATTCTTCCCTGGCCTCAGCTCCAGTTTCTGTCTTGACTGTCCTCAATGTTGGACTGTAACCTGGGAATTGCAAAATGAATTATAAGGAAATTAACTATTTCTTCCCCAAATCAGTTTGGGACAGTGTTTTATCACAGCAATAGAAGGCAAACTAAGGCATTTATCAAACTAATGAAGTCAGTGTCAAATCCAGATAGAGAAATGCCTAAGTGATCATAAATAGTACAGTCTTGTCCTGTGCTTACTATCTCTTTCTACCAAGACCTTTCATCTTGCTAAAGCTTTCCCGGTATTTTTCCTCTCTGGCAACCATGTTCCTGTCCCGCCCCCCCCCCACCCCCCGCCTGGGATGTCCTCTCTCACACTACTCCACAGATACCATTGACTTCCTCTGTCATTCTGCAGAGTGTTGCTGACATGACCTCTTTCCAGAGGCATTACCCCAACTACTCTAGTCAGTTCTGCTATCTGATGCTTCATTCTTAATAACACTGATCACTTTCTAGCATACTTCAGAAACTGCTAATCTGCTTTAGCTAAAGTATTTGTCTTCTGCCAGGAGAATAGTGAGTTTTTTAAAAAAAATAATTCTGATGTATAAATGCTTAGTATAGGAGACCACCAAATACTTGTTCATTAAAAAATTAATGTATAAATCTCAGAATTCGGGGGAAATGAAAAATACAATAGCTGCCCAACAGACTTTCTAAAGTTTACAGAGCAGCAGACCAACGGGGTGCAAGAGGCACCCCGAATGTCTGGGTTCCTAACAATGGTTGGAGTTGGGGCTGGAAGAAAAGCACTTGACCGGCCAAATGTATCCTCCTGAGGCTTCCCGTGCACCAGACAGTGCCCAGGGATTCCAAAAATAAGCTCTGTTTAGCAAAAGTCTGTGAAGGAGATGTAGCTATCCAAACTTTACAGATGAGGAAAGTGAGGCTCCTTTTTAAATACTTTCCCCCAGGGGTACACCCACATTCTGAGACAATGGGGATGTTCTTTCGGGAATTCACCAAGGCCAGCTGGCCTGAGTCTGAAAAAGCATGGGATAAAACCGGACTTGCTGAACATAGCGGACAATGAGGACTACAGAGAACTCAAGAACAAGGGCAAGGGGTTTTTGATCCTACTGCACGTGCTGGCTTTGGGGGGGCCTGGGCGGTTTGGATGCTCAACTTACTAAACCTGGATGGAGATGGGCGGTCCTTGGACTTCCCATAG
This sequence comes from Microtus ochrogaster, assembly GCF_000317375.1. Lineage (NCBI taxonomy): Eukaryota > Metazoa > Chordata > Mammalia > Rodentia > Cricetidae > Microtus > Microtus ochrogaster. Next base: position 936,977 of record NW_004949128.1, on the reverse strand, counting down.
GTCAGGGAGCCCTGATGGCTCTAAGGGCTGATGGGGGAGAGGGACTTGATCGGGGGGCGGGGGGGGGGGGGGGGGGGCGGTGGCGGGGAGGAGGCGGAAATCCTCAATAAATAAATAAATTAAAATAAAAAAAAATACTTTCCCCCAGAGCAACAGAATTGGAAAGTAATGGAGAAGCGGAGTGAACTGGGCTTTCCTGATCCCAAGACTACTGCCCCTTGCCCAACTTGGAAGGGCTTTGAGCTTGGTGTGGTGAGACAGTTTTCAAGGAACATGTGCCAAGTAGCCTAGGAGAGGTGAAGAATTTCAAGATTAACAGAAGGCAAAGCGAGTCACATTGTCCCATGCAGAAGACTTCTCCAGTGTGTGTGCATGTGTGTGTGATATACACAAGCTCACAATCAAATCTAGAAAGCAATACCCGGCTGTTCACCCCAGGCATCAACCTCTCTGCCTGTTCCAGACACATCTGGAATTCCAAAGCATCAGGAGGGTCCTAAGAAACACCCTCACAATATGTGAGTCAGGACATCTGGTCTCTAGACTTGACCTTTTCGCTTTCTTCACTTTGCAAAAGAAGAGCTGTGTCATGCGATCTGCTGCTAAGCAGAGTGGCCAACGCCTGCAGGACCTCCAGGTCTCCGCACAGACTGTTCTCTCCCCCACAACAGCTGGCTTCTCTTCCCTGACAGGTTCATTCCTCACTGCCTAGCTTAAACTTCACTTCCTCGGGCGGTCTCTCCTCTCACAGCACCCTGCATTTGCCTTAAATTGGATTTAGCACAGCAGTTAAAAACCATCTCTTCATCTGAATGTTGCTTGTTCTAAGTCTGTCTATCCTGCTTGGGCATCATTTCTCAAGGAATAAGAGTTACTTGATTTTTTTTCCCTGCTTCCCGAGACCCAGGGTCTTCCCTGCCCTGAAGCAATGCAGGTGTTCCTCATTCTATATGGGGTTAACCGAGGCAGAGCAGAGCTAAGAGCTAGGCTTAGCTTCAGTTTACATTGGGATCTATGCATGAGATATAGTCCCGTTTATACCTGTCTCTCCCCGTAGTGATGCTTCAAGGCTGGTAGCAAACTATAAAACATATAATCAGAAAGCTGATGTGACTCCATCACATAAATATCAGATCTTTATGAGGTCCTCAGTCCACAGCAGGCTTATTTTTCTTCTATCCTTATTCTGTGTCAGATGTAGCCAAAAGCTTCCAAAGTGATTAAGAAAAAAAAATCAAGACTGCGTATTCAGATGACTGAGTGTAAATTCACTTGGTAATGTTGCTTGAGAGGGTGCGTTTGCAACCCAGTGTGGCTTCTTTCATCAGCAGACTCAAGGTCAAAACCTTTTGACCCACTTCAAGAGTTCAATCCTTGTTCCACGGATGACTGACAACAGCCAGTGTTAATCAAAATACCCTTGGACTTGAATGCTAGCAATGCTTGTCTCTCTGGAGAAGAACACACACTCTCTTGGTGACTAGTTTAGACATGGCAGCATGTAAGTGTTTTATTGTCATAAGACACTCAAAATTAACTCCAAAAATCAGTAGATACAAAGGATAAACAGGTTAAGGAAAAAAAATCAGGGAAACAACACCCTTTACAATAGCCACAAACATAAAATAGCTTGGCGTAACCCTAACCAAGCAAGAGAAAGACTTGTATGGCAAGAACTTCAAGTTTTTGAAGAAAGAAATTGAAGAAGATATTACTGAGAGAGGCAACAGGGACCAGTGGGGCAGGGCTCATTTCTGAGAAGAGCTAGAAACCTAGTGCAATAGAAACTCTCAGGAAGCTAGGAGGTTGACCCTAGCTAACACCCCTAGCAACGGGGGATTTAGAGATTGAACTGGCCATCTCTTGTAACCAGGTAAGACTTTGAGTGGAGTCATTTAGACACCATCCAAGTACAAAACCTTAGACCTAAAATTTGTCTTGCTGGGGTAAAGGAGGTAGAGAAACTGTGGAAGTGGCCAGCCAATGACTGGTTCCCCTTGAGTCCCTTGCTATGAGAGGGAGCCTGTGACTGACACTGTCTGGAGGGCCAGGACCCAGAGGCAGAATAGCCCAGAGACCTAGGACTGAAGCAAACACGATTGGCAAAAAGGAAAAAAAAAATAAGTCCGTGAAATGATTCCTAATGATATTCTGCTATAACCATAGATTGGTGACTAGCTCAATGGTCATCAGAGAGGCTTCACCCAGCAACTGATGGAAATAGATGCAGAGACCCACAGTCAAACAGTAGGCAGAGCTCAGAGAATTCTGTGGAAGAAGGGAAGGAAGGATTTTAGGAGCCAGAGGAGTCTAAAATACCATAAGGGCTCATAGGGACCCAGAGACTGAACCGACTAGAAGGGAGCCTGTATGGAACTGACCTAGGCCCTCTGCATGTATGTTATAGTTGTGCAGCTTGGTCTTCTCGTGGGCTTCCTAACAGTGGAACAGGGATTGTCTCTGACCCTGTCACCTGCCCTTGGGACCCTTTGTTGATACCAGACTGCCTTGTTCAGTCTTAACAGAAAAAGAGGTGCCTAGTCTCACTGCAACTCGATACACCATAGCTGGTTGATACTCTTAGGAGGTCTTCTCTTTTCTGAAGAGAAATGGGGGAGGAGGAGACGATGATGGGGAAAGTTGGGAGGTGGAGGGAGAGAGTAGGGGGAGAGGAGGGAAGGCAAACTGTGGTTGGGATGTAAAAACAACAACAAAACAAATATAAAAAAGACACTCAAATTACTTTATATGGTTGAAATTCAAAATGTCTTGATTGATGTAAAAACAGTTTTTATCTCATTGTTCTTGGAGTATTTGGCACAAACATCTTGATATCACTCATGAGCAAATGATTATTTTTATTGATAAGTTTTCTTTCAGTCCACTAGGCTAACATGTCAGAATGTTGGGCTCACACCCATCCCTGTGACTGCTGTAGCCCTAGCAAACACAGCTGCCTACAGCAAGGCAGTATGATGGGCATGCACTCTAGTTTTCTCAAGACAGTTTCTATTTGCTGTGTATAATCTTGGAGTTCTTCATGGCCTTTTACTCTTGAAGTGCTCCAAGTTTGGAGATAAATGCTCTAATAACAGATATATTTAACTAATACCATGAATGAATTGGGAAAGAGATGACTCCTGCCTCTAGCACCATCGAAGATGTGTGATGAACTGATAAACTCTCTGGAAAGAAACAAAAGGGTTGGAGAGATTTCACAGTGATTAAGAAAATGCCTTGCTTCTCCAGAGAACCTGAGTTCAGTTCCCAGCATCTATACTGGGTGACTTACAATAGTCTGTCACTCCAGTTTAGGAAGATCTGGTGTTTTCTTCTGGTTTCTGTGGGTACCAGAACATATGTACTGGTATACAACATATACAACATACACATAAGTGAAAACAAAAATAAGTTTTTAAAAAAATAAACAATCAAAAGTGCACCAATTTGAAGACTACAATGAATATCATGAGATATTGTGGCCTGCTGCAAATATCAACATCCTATTGATGAATAAGACTTGGGAGGAGACTATGAGCTAGTACAGCTGGTAGCACCACATCATTGAAATGGGCCTATTGTTTAATCCATGGATGATTACTAATAAATACAGCATGGTATAACTGATATAGCAAAACCAGAATGGAAACTTGTCTAAATATCAGAAAACAGGGATTGCAAAAGGCCATGATATCCAACTAGAGCATGATATAACCTTGATCCCATAGAGATCAAAGCCACCACACTTTGACCTATCTCTCCTGTACTTCACAAACTTCTGTAATCCATCAGCTGTGGGGTAAACCAAGCCAGCAGGATGGTCTCCAGGCCTCACAGCAACCATTTAGTGCTCTTCTGTGGAATCCTGAGTGGGGTAGACTAGTTATTCCCTGTGGATGGTGCATTGTCACAGAGCTATGAGCAGATCACAGAACATTTCAGATCCATGCTGGGAACTCCTGTTGGCCTGCCCTCCTGGAGAATGTTCCACAGTTTCTCTGTTTAACCTTGACGTGGAAGTGAACTGCAGAGGAGTTAGACAACACAAGCAAAAGGAAACCCCGGCTTTCTTTTGATTGGGGTCGAAAAAGAAAATTTAAGATGAGAGAAAAGTAGGTCATCAAGACTCCAATTCTTAGAAGATGTGGCCAGATATTTAACTCTATTTGAGAAATAGCTAGTACTTCTGGTAGATGAAAACACCAGTTAAAGGAGAATGGTGACAAATCAGAGCCTTTCCTTGGCATCTTGAAGGGTGCGTGGGGGACACTGAGTGACTCTGCTGGTTGGGTGCTAGGATGCCTCCCATCCTCTCTGCAGAGGACAGAGATTCCACAGGGAACTTTCTTGTAGGTCATCAAATTCTTTGAATAGCTGCATGTCTATCTATCCTCACACAGTGGTTAGCACATGCCCAGTAGATTGGGGTAGGCAGATGGAAATGTTCCCAGTTTGGAGGGAATCAAATATATATTTAGAGTTGATCATGTCCCACAGTCTGGTTTCAAGAGATTGCAGAACCACTGAGATGCTACAGTAAGTACACGTACCTGCTGTCAAGCCTGACCACTTGAGTTTGGTTCCTGGGACTATGAGGCAAAAGGAGAAACCCAACTCCTACAAGCTGTCCTCCGGCTTTCACATGCTGTGGCACATGCAAACATCATAAAAGACACTGCACTCATATCACCTGGCCTGGCTGACTTACTGTGCATGTGACCTACGCAGTGTATGTGATGGAAGTGATGGTTTCACTCCCATCTCTTGCCATCTTGAAATTCTCCATAATTCTTCAACAAGAAACCTGGAATTTTTATTTTATACTAAGTCCCAGAGTTTGGTGTAGCTTTCAGAAGATCCATTAATGTAGTTGAAGTTACTATCTATCAAATTCTATGTGTATCTTAGAGGCCTAGAAAGGATCTTGAGCAAGAGATGAATCTGAATGCATGACTTCAATCAGGACACAGGATTAAAGTACACCTGTCAACAAGGATACATTTATCTGAACACAAAGGGGAAAATTAATAAAAGAAATCATGAAAAAGAGTTCATGTGGGGGGCACGTGTGTGGGATCATCACTGAAACGCTGTCTAGGATAAGGAGAAGTTTATGAAGGAAACCTAAAAAGAGAAAACAGAGGTATACCAATTGCCAGGATTGGTGAATGTCATTTCCATGCTGTTGCCCATGTCTTCCTGGATTTGCCTTCACATACTCATTCAGTAAACCTTAGTGGGACACAATGGGATATGTGAGAAGAGAGAAGACGACAAAGTCCTCTGAGCATTCACAAGAGGGAGACAACCCTCCAAGTTGGTGAGAAGATATTTGGAAGAGCTGGTATTGTCATTGGTCCTTGGGAGGGGGGACTATCTCAGACATAAGGCGACAGAAAGGTTTTCTGATGGGTGATGGAGGAGTTAATTTCATGGTTAATAAAGAAACTGCCTTGGCCCATTTGATAGGCCATCCCTTAGGTAGGTGGAGTAGACAGAACAGAATGCTGGGTAGAAGGAAGTGAGGTCAGACGCGATGAAGCTCCGGCCCAAGATGGACGTACTCTAGAATCTTCTTGGTAAGCCACCACCTTGTGGTGCTACAGATTATTAGGTATGGATTAAAGCAAGATATGAGAGTTAGCCAGTAAGAGGCTAGAGCTAATGGGCCAAGCAGTGTTTAAATGAATACAACTTGTGTGTTGTTATTTTAGGTGTAAAGCTAGCCATGCGGGAGCCGGGCAGGACGAAAAGCAGGCTCGCAGCTCCTTCTACAGATGGGAGAAGACAGTGGGGAATAAGGTGTGAAATAAGAAAACCTGGGGAGGATTATAAAGACGAGTGTTGAGCTTTATTCCACTGGAGAACAGGCTCTGGAGGAAGAGCAGTGGGTGGTAGCACTTTCACTTCTCCCTCTATCGATTCTTTTCCTAAATATTTCAGAAGAACAGAAGCCACAGTTTGGAGAACGGCAAGCTGAGCCAAGGAACAGGTCCTCGGGGACAATCTTATCTCTGTCTTACACTGTGATGTATCGTGACTCCCAGTGTAGAGACTGTCAGTCAAAGCAGGGTCAAGTCATATGGCAGAGATAAACAATTTCCACATTTCACTGGCTTAAACAATGTTAACAAGGTTTATTTACTGTCTGTGCTGTGCACCCAAAGCAAATCAGCAAGGGCTCTGCTTCGCTCTAGGCTACCTTCAGCTAGGGATCCAGGCTCAACAAGCCTACCATCTGGAGCTCTGCTGGTAGCATTCAGAGACGAAAAGAAAAAGAGCAGCTATGCACCTGTCTCCTAGAAGCTTTGGCCCAAAGGGAATCCAGGTCACGTCTATTCACAATCTCATTGGCCAATAAAAATGTTATGAGGGAACTCAGCAGGCTGGGAAGACATAGTTGCCATATTGCTAGTAGAAGTGATGCTGGGAATATTGCCAACTAATGGATGGCCATGATGAATATTATAGAGCAGCTCAAGTCAATTTGTTCTAAGGCAACCTTATCATTTGCTATAACCAAACACCCGAGGGTGGGCATTTGTAAGGAAGAAAGCTTTAGCTCACAGTTTTGGCACCAGCCTCTACTCAGTTTGGATGATGTTTCCATGGTAAATCACATCCCTATGGGTGGGAGTATGAGTAATGGGGAGGCAGAATGCTGAAAGAGAACAGTGATCTACTCTGCTGGGAATTTCCCAGCTTGACCAGCATTGATTCCCTCCCTGGGCAACACCTTGGCATCCCAACTACTCCCCCTCCTAGTGTTGCTGGCACCTTTTAACTCAACACACTGGGGACCAATCTTCCAGCACATGAATTCTTGGGGGCGCATACAAAGAGAATATCCAAATCATAACAATACAAATAAGTACTTGAATTTATGTGAATTACAATTCAGTAAGTAGTTTTTACTTTGATGTTTTGGCAGGTGAAGCTGATAATCAAATTTATTTATATGCTGGAATGAAGGTTTAAAATAGATTTACCATGGAACCTCTTACATTTAGTTTCAAAATTAAATTCTTGGTACATCAGGTATTCTCACCCTTCTGGCTTTTATTTTATTTATTTATTTTTTACTGCTCTGCACTGATGTTTATGGATTGAACAATATGATCAAGCATTGTTTCAGTGCTCCTCTTGAATTTGTCTAGTTTATGGCTGCAGCAGCACCCTCTCTTCTTGTGCTCCTGACAAACATCACTAATCCACCATGGATCGCTTTTTTCATTAGTCCCAGTTTGAATCCACACAATTTAGTGTTCCAGTTAGCTAGTGTCACACGATTAGTTTTAAAATGACAGTTAACCACGTTCTGGGTGGGGTATTTAAGATGAGGAGTATTTCTGAGCAAGCAAGCAACATAGCAATAGGATACACAATGACTCAATTTCATCCTTTAAAAAACAAGTATAACTAAGACGAGCACTGACTTAGTCTAGGTACTACTGTGGAGCAGAGGATGCTGGGAGACAAAGGAAAGAAGGTTTCTTTCTTCAACAGAATCAACATTCTCAGGCTATTAAATAAGTATGTTCATGTGAGTATGGGATTCTGAAGATAAGAAAGAAAAATAAATTATATTAGACAGTAGAGAAGACTAAACTTAAACTGGAGAATACAGACTTGAAAGTCCAGAGAAAGAGCCAAGAATCAAACCATCCCTGGCTGGTGCCATCAAGAAAAATGAAAGAAGTCCAGTCACAGTTACAAACCTGTCTTTATTCACCCCAATCATGAAATCAATTGATCAGATTAAATGTCTTCTAAGTCTTGATGATGACATCCTTCTTGATCTGTTCACTAGCATATTTTCCATTATTCAATTATTCACTGAGCACTTACTATGTATCAGATAAAAGACAATTAAAGGGAGTCTCAATGTAATAGGATTTCCTCCCTTCAAAGAGTTCCCAGGTTAGGGTCAGGGGCCAGATAAGGACAAGGAAGAGAGGCAAAAAATATAATTGCAAGACAGAAATGTCATGACAGTGGTGCCACAGAGGAAGGGCTGATTACCTTTGGCGGCACAGGGGAAACTGCAGAGTGCTGACGAGTGAAAAGTTTTCCTGAGGAAGAGAAAGCCGAGCACATAAAGGCAGAGGGAGCCTCCACCCTGTAATAGACAGTGTCTGGGGCATTGGGTGCAGTTTGGCAACTTGGCAAAGATGAGATAAAAGATGATGTCAGGACACTCTGTAAAAGTATGGTCCATGGCCATCAGAAAGGTCTAGGCTGGACATTCAAAGGTCAGCATAGGTGTGGGAAAATATTTATGAGTGCAGGATCCTCCTCCCACTGAAGGGTCTTTCAATGTTACCCATTTCACCTGTTCAGACAAATCATCCTCATTTTCCTTGTTCTGAGCTTCAATGTTGGCTTTCTCTCTTGTCCATGGCTCTTTGTCTCAACTGCAACAGAATATAATCTTTCCAAAGGCACAGTGCATACCAAAGATAAATAAATAAAATTCTCTATTGGGAGTTTTCTTCTTGGTGAGTGGCATGCAAAATTTTGTCTTGAAACTTGATCCACCAACCTCTACTGCACCATTGCACTGGTGTCTGCAGGATAGTTGGTGGCAGGAAGTGCCGTGTAAGTTTGTGGAACTTCACGTCCGTATAAGCAAAAGGAATTGGACTTAAAACCAAGACTTCAAGTGTTTCCAAGACTCATCATGGAGAGAATGCAGACTATTTCCTGCTCATTGTCAGTGTTCAGAGATGCCACTAACTGACTTAGGTTGCAAAGTGAGGCTGTCCTGGGGAAGCTGCTTGTGGCACATGCCTACTTCCTTTCTGGTCCCTTTGGAGACTGACCCTCTTGGTTTGTGGTGTATGTGGTGAAGCAAGTCTATACACACACACTATACCATTTCTCTTCAGCTTTCAGAGAGACCCTTTTCCTTGAAGCTCTTACAGGGCTTGACTCATCTAATTTAATCCTGACCAACAACGATAGAACTGGTCCTTAAATTACCTTCTCCGAGTCTCTGCCTCTATGATACCTGACAGACATGTGTTCCTGTGGTATTACATAAGCAGTCATGAGAGACACACTTCTACAATGCAGATCAAAGACCTTTCCAAGTATGTGCATGGCATTGACTTCTCTGATACCACCTATGGGAAATACTGTTCTTTCTAGTAATATTTTATTTTCTCTTTTCATGAGACCAGCCCCTCTGAGACTTTAATCTCAGTTTTACTGTTCTAGTAGAATGAGTCTGGTTTGTGTCCCATCAGCAGAATTCACAACAGTGGTCACATTGCAAAATGTGGTTTCTGTACCAGGAAGTATGAAGAAAAAGCAGGTAGGAGAATCAGTTTTAAGATACATTTTACAAAGGATGGAAATAACAATCAAGTAGATATCACCAATATCTTCTCAGGGAAGACTATGGGGGTGGGGGGGAATCTACCCTGAGCATCTCCCGAAAATCCCAAGCTGCCCTCTCCCAACACCTGCCTGCAGATTTCTTGTTACTGAAGAGCAAGGGAGCTCAAATTGACCACTCCTTTTGGAAGGACCTTCCACCTCATCACCCCATCCCAGGATTTCCATTGTGGTTGCCAGGGAAACATATAAAGCAGGACTCAACCTCTAAAGCTGTAAGTCATTTTTCATAAGCCACCGAGCAGCCGGCAGATGTTGATAAGTTTGACTCAGTACCACCCAGGAGCAGAACTCTGTGGACAAAACATGGGAAGCTTCCAAGTTTATGACACAACTAGTCACACCCTCCTGTTGCTCATAGAGGAGGTTCATGAGCTGACGGAGAAGAAAGACTTGCCTCAATGCTGTCCTCAGTCACCGGGCCAGACGCAAGCTCTATACTTTCTCTAGAGCAGTTTTTTTTAAGACTTCTGCCCCTGAGGTGGCCATGCTCCATAAAGGATGCTTCCAGTGTTACCCTTTATAGGCTGCTGTCCACAGAAGCTAATAGGTCTGGTTGGCACTCAGCTAATTTGCTTGTAAAAGGACCTTCCAAACCTTCTTTCCTCATCTGAACTGAAATGCCAACCATAAAGGAATTGGTGGCAGCTTAAACAGAAGAGTCTGGAACATGCAACCTTTTCTTCAGGGAACCAACGAACTCCTCTCTGCGAGGACAGTGACCAGGTTATAGTACGATGGAGGGGGGGGGGTTCTGATAGAAGGCCACAGAAGGTGGATGCTTGTTATGTCTGCATCCAAAATATATCTGAAACACGCCCAGCTTCTCTCTTCATGGCCCACCCTTTGGGTCTTTCTGGGCTGCTACAGCCTGACTTGTCTCCCTATTTTTACCCTGACCCATTTCCAATCCACTCTTCACTGGCAGCTCAAGTCATTGACTTGGAACTGGTGCATTCATCTTTCTTGGGCACAGCTCTCTCAAGACAGAGAAAAAAGTCAATTACCTGCTGTGGTCATGAAGGCACTGACCCCTGCTTGCCTCTCTGTCCTCATTTTGTTCCATTTTCTTTCATTTGTTACCCCGACCTTGTTGTCTCCCTGTGTTTGAAGCCACCCAGGGCTTCCCTTCTGCCAGCCCATGGCCCCTGCTGGCTCTCATCTCACGGTTGGGTTTTCTCTCCTCATTCCTTCCCTTTAGATTCAGCATCACCTTATCAAAGGGGTATTCCCTGGCCACCCTGATTAAAAGAAACCCGCCGTCCCTCCTCACTTGCTCTCCTTGCTCTTGCAGCAATATACCTGGCATAAATTGAAGAAAGAAGAGATCATTCTGGCCCTAGTTCCAGGGTTGAGGGAAAGGTGTGTCAGCTGTAAGATAAGGCAGTTGGTCACATTGCATCCATAACCAAAAAGCAGAAAGAGAAGATGATGGTACTCAGATGGCTTGCGTCATTTTATATAGGCTAGCAGCCCAGCCAATGAAATAGGGCCATCCATACTTAGGGTGGGTCTTCCCACATCAGCTAATACAATCTAGAAACTCACTCACATGTACACCCAGGGCATTGCTCAGGACCAGGTCAAGTTGATATTCACGTCAACTACCACACCTCTGCTTCTTCATCAAGCCTTGCCTTGGATAGACTCCATCTAGGAAGAGTTTTCTTCTAGCATTTCAACCCCCTGATAGCTTATAACTGCCATAAAGGGAAGGCCATGGCGTTCTTGCTCATGGACTCTCCTCTACCCAACACAGCTCTTGGCACTGACAAAAGATGGACAAATGATCTCCTTTTCAAGTCCCCATTTCCCTTTTGCTCTGGGGACGAAAATGCATATTCGTCTTAAACTTGACAAGATGACATTGTATAAGAAACAGTTCTCAGTTGGCGCCTAGCTGGGAACAAGTGTTCCAAGAGTTGAGGTGATGGGGCTGAAGATATTGCACTATTTGTTAGAGTGCTTGCCTAGCATTCACAAAGCTATGTGTTCTAGCCTGAAACAGCCCCCCCCCAAAGTTCCAGGTGTGGTAATGCAAGTCCATTATCACAGGACTTGGGGGTTGAAACAAGAAGATCAGAAGTTCATCTTTGGCTACTTAGTGACTATGAGGCCAGCTTAGGGTACACGAGACAATATTTTTTTTTTTTGGATTTTCTAGACAGGGTTTCTCCGTAGCTTTTGGTTCCTGTCCTGGAACTATCTCTTGTAGACCAGGCTGGCCTCGAACTCACAGAGATCTGCCTGCCTCTGCCTCCCAAGTGCTGGGATTAATGGCGTGAGCCACCACAGCCCGGCTACGAGACAATATTTTTAAAATATTGGGTTTGATTATTGGTGACATCATCGTCATCATTGTCATCATCATTGTGGTTTACCTATACATGACCTTAAATCTTAATTGAATGGTGCATAGGTCTTCTATGCCTTTCTGATGGTTGTGTGTGTGTGTGTGTGTGTGTGTGTGTGTGTGTGTGTGAGAGAGAGAGAGAGAGAGAGAGAGAGAGAGAGAGAGAGAGAGAGAGAGTGCATGGTACGTGTGCACTATTCTCTCGTTTTCATCATGGTAATGCACAATCCCAGCCTTCTGTTCTATTCGTTTTTATACCAGACAGCATTTCACCACAAAGAGCGGCTGCTGTTTCTCTAACAGCAGTCACAAACTTAATGCTTCAATTTCCACATTTTATTTTATATGTAATTTAAAGCCCATGGTGCCTTAATTGTAAAATAGGCCTTATTAAAATAATAGCTTGAAAACCAGTGGGGCTCCCTGTGCCAAGCAATGAGGGTTTTTAGTGTAACGGCTGTTTACTAGGATTTAAAAAGAGACACAACCCAAATAAAGCTGTAAAGACATTTCCAGCGTGAGTGATGGGCCAAGGACCAGCTGATAATTAAGCTCTTCCCCAGCCCCCTCACTGAGGTTTTTTTTTCTTTTGGTGCTGTCTGGAGCTTTCCTTAGCAATCCAAAGCTCACTCTTTACTGCTTTTATGATTGATGAGGCGGGGAGGATGCTTCAGTACGCGGCAGCAACGCAGGGCTTTGATTAATGATGCTGGTGGGGCTCCCAGAAGACCAAAGAGAATAACACTTAACAGGAAGGCAGCTGATGCCATGGAGAGGGACCGCAGCTCCTAGGGACCTGGTGATTGTGGGACTGGAGAATGGTGTGCCCGGAGGGTCTTTTATACCCCAACATCACTTTCGCAAGGCCAGGGAGAGGCACTAAAGGTTATGTTCCACCAGTTCACAAAGCCAGCACTGGCCAAAGTCCCCTAGAAATCTCTAACACAGGAACTGCCAGCAGTCCCTGGCACTGTCTTAGCCATAACAGATTTTCTTCAGTGTGATTTTTCTTAGGCAGTAAAAGTCAGGTAAAGAGATTTTATAGGTTAAGAACCTTAGCTGCTTCTACCCGTGGAGCTCGGGCTGTACTCAGACGTGTACTAAATGCTTAAAATGGCTAGGAGGGAGGTGTGAATATTCTCCTTACTTTATGGCTAAGGAAAGCTGGGCTCGCAGTACTGTGTGGTATAGGCCAGCTTGAGCTGGAGAGCAATGACTCAAGTCTTTGATGGTCCCAATGCTAGAGTCTGTGCTCTCGGCTCCCTATAAATCCTACACTTCAATGAAGAGAGTCAAGAGTCTCATGGGCAGATTTTAGATTTAGAACACCTGGGTCTTAGTCCCTGCTGGTGTATGAAAGTTCCCATGAGATGCTGGCTTCCTGGGTCTCAGACTCCTTAACTATGAATTAGACAAGCCCTTCCCACCTCACAGAGCTTTCCTAAGAATCGGATATTGTCATACTCAAATGTTCTTGGCAAAATTAAGAACTCCTATGAACTCTTCGTTCTAGTGACCCCATGCAGAAAAACACAATGAAGCTGTGCAGAGAAAGAGTCTTGGGTTCTGATAGCACTTCTTACTCCAAGATGTGTGTCTTTGATGAGGCATGGAATCCCTCTGAATCCCAGCCTCCTGCGCTGTTGAGCCAGCTGAACACTCACCTCTCGGGCATCTCCAGATCATCCTATAATAGTGTGTTCACAGAGTGGCTTACATACTGCCCGGCACCTGTGTCCCTGTACATCAGCTTCCCTCATCATTCCTTTTCTGTCTTTCCCTTTGAGCCATGGCTTCCTCCTCCTTACCCTCTCAGGGGGATCTGTGCCTGCCTCTCCAGCTGCCTCTCTGGACCTTTCCAGCATTACAAACTGAAAGGGGAAATATGAGTCAAATAGAGCCCCAAGGCTCCAGGGCCATGGCTTTGAAAATCAGTACGGCTGTCCAAAGTGGCTCTCGCAGCCTCTCCAGGGAGAGCCTACAGCGAGTAGCTGAGCTCTGCACCCCAGCAGAGAGCAAAGAGAAACTCCTTGAGGTGAAAGAGCTGCCTGGGCACCAGGTCTGTGTCACTGACAGGCTTGTGTATCTGTGGCAATCCCTGAAAAGGAATTTAAACACAAGGCAAACCAGACACCAGATTGCCCACCCGTGCCCACAGTGAGGCTCCAAACACCACTCTGCAGTTTTCCGGAGACTTTCACATCCTTCTTGGTGTGCAGGGGGTGGAGGGAGGATGCTGTGAATTGAAACAGGAGATTTGCACATTCTTTGGACTAATCTGGGCCAAAACTGTAAAGGAGAGCATGAAGGGGTTCTCAGAAAGTGAGCCTAGATAGACCTGACTTCGAACCATTGTTCTGTCATTTTTGAGTTCAGGGACCCCAAGATCTTAACTTTTTTTATTATATATTCTTCTGGAAAGAAGCAACTCAGTGCATTGTCTCAGAGGGCAGCATTAAGGTCCAAATACTACATCCCAACTCCTTTCTGTGATTACTGTTTTAAGTAATCCCCACTACTTTATATGGAAAAAACAGAGGATAAAAGGTGTTACAGTGTAAATGAACGGCGAACAGAATTAGCCAGGCAAGCTCAATATCAGCTTTAATAAGGGGAGAACTTACAAAACCAAGGTTCCAACGAGGAGCAGGAAACAAAAGGGAAGGCGGGGAGCACACCTGCCAGATTTATAGGTAAACATACGCCTCAGGGCTACCCACCCCAAAAGGAAGGTGATTGGATGGGGCTTCCCCTACATCAAGGAAATTTTTAAAAATTATGGGAAATCTGTAGTAGCAAGTATACTGATGTCAGCCAGTATAATCATGTTTGTGAGAATTGCCTGAGCTGTATTCTAGTGAGAAAGAAACCTTGACTTCTCAGTGAATTAATACAATGATCGTTGGTTTTTCATTCATGTAGGAGGAGAGATTTCTCTTCCATCAGAGAGTTGGGATCTTTACCTCTTCTGACATCACTGTATCAACCAACCTGTGCCTTTGAAGTTAGCCACAGCAGGGAAAGAACAGGCTGGAGGAGGCAACATGGCTGATGTCGCTCTTGATGTAGTCTCAGCTCCTAGCAGGTCTATTCATTGTCTATCAGCCAGAGCTGATTCTAAGGCTGCATCCCAATACAGGGCAGCTGCCGTTACTGTAAACAAGGTAGATGGCCCAATTCACGCTGTTAGTCCAGGGTGTGTCGAAAGTGATCAGCAATTGTGCCTGGCCCCTGGGCAGTGTTGATTGAGAACCGTGGTCGATGTCATGCTTCGGACACTACCCCTGCCTAATTGATTCAGCACACCTCTGACTTGAATCAAACTCTCTTGTGTTCCCGGCCTGTGAACTCTGGTAGGTTCTAAGGCATATCCATTATATTACATTTAAATTACGTTACATTTCTGTTGCTGTGATAGAAGACCATGACTCAAAGCAACACAGAGATGAATCATCCTTTTCTGCTTATGGTTTTAGAGCAATAAGAATTCATGATGGCAAGCTGGGAAGTGGTGACTCAAGTCTTTAATCTCAGCACTTGGGAGGCAGAGATAGGTGGATCTCTGTGAGTTCAAAGACAGCCTGGTCTACAGAGTGAGTTCCAGGACCATTAGGGCTACACCTACACAGATAAACCCTGCCTTGAGGGAGAAAAAAGAATCTACAATGGTGGGAAAGGCAGGAAAACAGGCAGCTGGAGCAAGATGCCGAGAGATCATATCTCGACTGTGTACTGGAAGCAGAGAAAGTTAATTGGAAGTGAGCTAGGATAGAAACCCTCAAGGCCCACCCCCAGTGGTATCCTTCCTCCAGCAAGGCTGTACCTTCTAAAGCTTCCATAAATTCCCCAGACAGGACCACTAGCTGGAGGACAAACACCCAAATCCCTGAGACTATGGTGCGCATTTATCATTTGAACTACCGCACATGGTCCCTTAGTTTCTCATTGCTATCAATGAATTCCTACCTTTGGGCTCCCCCTTCTCTTTTGTCTTGCCCTCACACAGATCCCCTAACCCAAATGACGGCTGCAAGGTTAAGCAATAATGTGTGATGTCAAAGGCAACTCTCTGTGTCCACCGTGACCCTGCAGCAACTCATCCAGAAGAGAGGCTTTCACCAAATGCCTCTTCCACGGCAGAACACGGGCGAGATATGGATGTGCACAATAGCCCAGAAGTTGGGTCCATTTCAGCCTTGATTTTGGATAAGCAAATAGAATGTCAGAGAGATTAGAAAACTGTTTTTATGTCACACAGACTGGGTGGGGAGAAACCCAGCTGAGCTGAGGTTGGTATCTGGCCAAGAGGCCTCCTGGCTCTCCTCTTGGGGTCTCCGAGGCTGACATCTATTTTCAATAAGTTATTGCACACGTTGTAAACATTTTGTAAGCCTTATCTATGTCTTGTTCCCTTAAAGACAAACTTGATGCATTGATTAATCTTGGTTAACCATGCAGAAGACAATGGCTAACAGACATGCCATTCAGCCTGGAACTTTCAGTAGATATAATGGTGTTGTCCTGGCCCCAAAGGTGACTTCTATGAACATTGTTATTCTGAGGCAAGGATAAACATTAAATATCCCCGAATCATATCATAACAGTAGCAGATTTCCAACGACAGGAACAACAACAACTGGCCTCAGTCGCAGTATCTAAACAGCGAAGAAGAAAATTGAATAACCTGAACTCAGAAATCTTTTATTCTGTGTAGGGAGTCAGGAAGAAGACACACATGTCAAGTGTCATATGGATTCCCTTGGATTAATATTACTTTTAATTCTTGTGTAGTCCCTACTTGCTGGATGCAATGTCAGGGATTTAAAAAACAGGTGTAACTGCTCTAGTTAAAACAAAAGTAAAAACCCGAAATTCCAAACCTGAAACTCCTTGAGCTTGACATGAGGTCACCAAGTAGAAAATTCCACACCTGACCTCATGGCCTGGGATCATGGACATAAAGCACCTGCACTCCACAGCCTGCATTAAAATTGTTCCCAGGCTATGTGTGTAAAACAGCCATGAAACACAAATTAGCCGGCCCCATTTCCAAGATTTCTCACTATGTAGTTGCAAAAGTCTCCTAAATCTAAGCAAAAATAAAGTAAAATCTGACCATTTGGTTTTGAAGAGCCTACGGGTGTGCTCTCCTCTGGGGAAGATTATTTCTTTCTCTTCCTCTTAGCATCACTTGGTTGCCTATAGTTCTTTGTGTGGGGTTGAGGTCTTCCAGGATTCCCCCATCCACACTATTATGCCGATTGCTTTTTCCTGTTCACCTCATGTTTAGACAGTAATGCTGGGGAAACATACATAAGAGTAACATAATAGAGGGTGGGTGAGCAGGTTGTGCATATGGATATAGAAATATGTATACAACAGCAACAAATGAGAAAAAGACACGATGAATTTGAAAAAGAAATAGGAGTTTATGGGAGGATGTAGAGGGAGGAAAAAAAGGGGGAGAATGATGTAATTCTATCATAATCTCAATAAAATAAAAAAATAACCTTAATTCACAGCTGATACCAAGCATTTCTGACTAGGGTTTCTCCACTCATTTTTTTTTCTTACATGCATCATGGAATATCAGGATAAACACATCTCATAAGATGACACTGGGGTTTACATGGGCTTAGTACCTAAAATAGGTCACACAGCAAATGCCAGGGTTAGAATTCAAACTAATCCCACGATCTAGCCTTCTTACACCACCAAGTAACAAGCTGCTCAAGAAGGGGGAGGTCCTGACAGTGTCTAAGGGGCATGTTGTCTGTTTCCAGAGTTTCCTGGGCAGATCAATATGGCATCTCCATGGCTAATGCAGCGGCACAGTCAGTCTGAGCCAGCGGGCAGAAGGCTGCCACAGTACACAGTCTGTCTCTACAAAAGAATCTTCACTGTTGTATCTCTGACACCGGGCTTGCCCATAAATATTTTATGTCAAAACGGCAGCATCTTGCACTAGGCAGACAAAAAGAAAGGGAAAACCCCACAGAAATCAAAACTTTATTGTATGTATGTGTGGAAGAGAGGCATGTGTGTGCCACACCACAAGAGTGGTCATCAGAGGACAGCTTGTAGGAGTTGATTCTGTCCTTCCACCGTGTCAAAACTGTATTTCAGTATGATGGACTCAAGTCAGGAAGCAGATTTTAAGGTTCAGAAGGTGAAGGGATTTGCAAAGGGCCTTGAGGCATGAAAGATGACAGATCACGGTCTTGAGCTGGGCTCAGTAACTAACTCTTTTGAGAAGAAGCAAACTAGTACATATCTGGAGCTCGGCCGACCATACAGGCTCTACCACAGCTCTTCAGCTTGGCGAGCACAGCGAGACAACAGCCACACTCAGTATGTAAGCAAATGTGTGTGGAAGAACCCAATACGCTTTGGTTATGATTATGAATCACACTGCCTGCTCTGCGCGGAGTCCTGGTTTAGAAGCAGTGCTCTCTGCCAGTTTGTGATGTTTCTACAGGAGCAAAGGTGCCTTCTGAAGGACAGATGGCTGGGTAAACCTGTTCCACTGAGGGAGAGATAAAAGATGCTAGTTGGGAAGTACTTGAGGATTTTATAAACCAAAGCTCATAGAAACAAGAAAGGAGATAATGTGTATTTGTGCAGTTGGGGAAGAGAATCAGGAAGATGGACAGTGGGGAAGCAAAAGTAAGTTGAGGATAGATATGCAGTTTAGTGGTGTGCCTAGCATGTGCAAGGTCCTGGGGTTGATTTCTAGTCCTGCCAAATAAAACAAAACAATTAATGAGACTTGACACAAGGATGGTGCTTTGATGATAACAACAATGTGTTGTGGACTGGGGTGTGGAAAACATAACTCTGAATCCCCCCCCCCAAATTAATGTACTTTGGGAATAATTAGACATGACAGATGACATTGTAGACAAAGTCACCAAATGCTACTAATCGGTACACATTGAAAAGTGGTTAGTTTTATATGCGGATTTCACCTCAGTTAAATTTGTAGTGTGCACCAGTAGTTAAACTCCTGAACACCTTATAACTGAAATGGCATGGCTCCTCTGTATAGCTGATTTACTACGTTACTTCTTGCTTTGGGTCGCAAAACAACTTAGGTTTCCCTTGAGCAGATGAGCAAATATTTTGCACAGCCATGTGGCAATTTTATTTGTCTATTTTTCCTGCTTCAGAATTGCACAGGTTTACTCTTGATCTCTATTGTCTTTGGACCTGAGTTTCCCCACCAGCAAAACACAGGTCATGCTGTATCTGCTGAGGTTGGAGCACTCAGATTTAGTCTTGGTCTCCTTGAGCCTCTTGAGGAAATGCTAGAAACTGGGGTGGGAGATAAAGTGGGGTGGGGCTCTGACAGATATTAACTTCTCACAGTTCTAGACCCATGGTCAAGGAGGTAGCAGATGTGGTTCCTGGTGGGGCCCTGATGCTGGATTTCGTAGACATGGTTTCTTGTGCAACACAGCCTTTCCTTGGTGCATACGTGTAGAAAAAGGAAAGAATTCTGCCATTGTCTTCCTGTACTTATATCTATTCCAGCAGGAGGGATTCTCCTTCATGAAATGATGCAAACCAGGTTACCTTATGAAGACCTGAGCTGCAAACACCACAATATTGGAAGAGAGAACATTAAGTCCACACAACACGTATTGCGTAATAATTATCCAAAAATATAGGTTGATATCTTCATTCATGACAAACCTATGGCATATAGTCCTTTTACCTATTGCTGTTTTTTCTTTTAGTTTATCATTTTCTACTAGTGGGTTTTACACAGCATAACTTGTTTTCTACTCCAGAACAAATTTCCCTCAAAATTTAGCCACTTAAAACAATGAGCGTCTATTATCACACAACCAGAATCCCCTAAAGGGCAGCTATTAATACTTGGACTGGAGCTGTCATCATCTGAGAGCTCAGTTTATGAACCAACTCTCTGGCATGGCTGTTGACAAGAAGCCTAGCTTCCTTGACAAGGGAATAACATCACTATGAGACAATCATTGGTCTCCCCCAAAAGTAAGTCATGAGAAAAAAAGACAGAGAAGATGATCATAGGGTCCAAGTCACTTAGCTACTGATAAGTCGAGCTCACACTATGGAGATGGTATCACATAAGAGGGTTTGTTATTGAGAAGTGGATTTACTGGGCACTCTTAAATTAAGAGTGGTTACCATGGTACCTTATCAGCGTGAGTTCTGTTGAGCCAGTGATGAGGCAGAGGGCATTTAATTGGAAAGCCTATCAGGAAACAGGAACATATCAAAGTACTATGTATATAAAAGCATAACAACTTGCTGGGATACAGCATTGAAGGACATGGCAGAGTAGGTTCTGAGAGCCATTTAACTGAGGTCCTTGAGTCAAGAGGGTAGAGTGGCAGAAAAACACTTCTTAGGAAGCTGCATTTTAGCTGAGAGCTAAAGGATAACTGTTGGGTAATGTTCAGTCAAAAATATGATGGTTGCCTTGAAATATTAAACATAGAATTTTCATATTAATAAGCCGTTCTACCACTAGGCTTGTCCCTCAGAGAAATGAGAAGTTATGTATGCAACATCTCATAACCCAAGTAACACTACTGCAATAAAGCAGAAGTAACTCAAATATTCATCAGTTTGTGAATGGACAAATAGATTATGGCATACTCATAAAACGGAATATTGCTTGATTAAAAGGAACTAAGTGTTGATGCACGGTCCAACAAGGAGGAACTCCAAACACAGGATGATAAATCAAAGAAATCAGGTACAAAAGGCCACTCGTTACCTAAATCCATCTGCATAAAATGTCCACATTTTATTATAGGAGATGCTATCGAGGGAGATTAATTATTGTCCCAGGGAGGGAATGTAGGGGTATAAGGAAGTTCTGGAAAGTGACAGAAAGTGGGGGGAGGGAGGGAAAGCATGCATGCATGTGTGTCTGTGAGTGCAGGTCAGAGGTGAACCTCAGGCACTCTTGTAGGTGCTGTCACCTTTTTGTTTATTGATTTCTTTATTTGTTTGCCTTGGTATTCATAATCTTTTATTAGCCTGCATCTTGGCAAGTAGATTGGAATGGCCAGGAGCCAGCTACAGGAATCTGCTTGTCTCCCTTTTCAGAAAGAAGTAGGATTACAAGCCCAAGACAACTTACCTAGCTTTTTGTTTTTAAACTTCTTTTGAACTTGAGTTTGAGGGATTGAACACAGTTCAAGCCTATGCTTTTGGGGCAGTACTTTTACAACTGAGCGCTGGTCTGAGCACGATAGTACTTGTTTAGAAGTAAAAACAAAAAGGATTTGAAGTAAAAACTGTACCAATAATCACACAACACTGATTGTGCTAGGAACTATTGAAGATGACATAAATTGTGTGGCATGGGAACTATGTTTCAGTGATACTTGAAAGACATCATCATTTAATGGGTAAGTGTGGCTGCCACCATGTCTGATGACTTGAATTCGATGCTTGGGATTGACATGATGGAAGGAGAAAAAGCGTGTGCATACACACACACACACACACACACACACACACACACACTCCATACACATGAATAAATAAATAAACAAATAAATACATATTATGAAAATATATATTAAAAAGACAGGATGAAAAATTTATTTCCATGGTGAAGAGCCCTTGTGACTCTTGCAGAAGACCTGGGTTTGGTTCCGACTCCACAGCGAGTATCTCATGACTGCCTGTGAAGGGTTAATGACCTAAAGAAAAGAGCGCAAACAAGCAACTCCCGACTGGATTCATATACTGATAAAAACACAGGCCTGTCAAGAAAGCCAACAGAGTAATAAAAATGTCTGTGGTCAGTTTAGAAGCCAGGAGACTCCTAACAAGAGGTCCACATGTGATAAGAGAATTCACCTGAGGGCTACAGTGAACACATCTACGGATAAAACTCCACCCCTGATTTCCCTCTTCTATCCCAGGAAATGTTGAAGTGCCGACTACCTTGGTGTGGTCTCGGCTCCTGCGGAGACCCTACTGCTTTTCGTTGATCTAGACAATTTGCTTCCGTGGAGGCGGTTTCTTTTGCTCCCACATCACCTCAATCCATTCCTGTCTGAAAGTGTGTATGTCTAGCCCTCTTTTGGCCGCTGCCGGTATCTGCATGTAGGTGGTACACATACATACACTCAGACACGCACATGTGTATAAAAAAATAAATCTTAAAAAAAAGTCTCACTGCAAAAAAAAAAATCACTTCCAAACCCCTGCACCAGAGGGACTATTGTGAACAGAATATAGAGTATGAAGGAATGAAAGGCAAAATAGAATGCCTGAGCACGGGATTGGGCAGCAAAACAGACCAGAAGAGGCAGAGGATGGGCCTACAGGTGACCCTGTGAAGAATTTCTCATTATGGTAATGGGGTCCTTTGAAGACATTCCAGCCGGGAATCAGTAGTCGTGTTTCAAAATTGCCCAAGAAATTAAAACTAAGATTTTTATTTTAGTACATTTTGTTTTATTTTAGTAATAAAATATTTTATTTAGGTAAAATGAATACTAAAATCTTTATTTTTAAAAAAGTCAACCACCATCTCTCATTCCCAAAGAACACAGGTGCTAGAGGTTGGGGAACAGGATCATATACTGTTTGTCTACTCTCTGATGTCCTAAATAGGCCCCTATAGTTCAATGGGGACACAAGCTAGACTTGGCCATGCTCAAATGCAAGCATCATATTACCCTGTTAAGACAGTTTGGCAGCTAGGAAGAGGCCATTCTTGGTAAAATGCTTGTATAAGCATGAGAACCTGTCCTAGTACCCAGATATAAAATCAGGTGCAGCTTCAAGCTCTTACAAGCCCAGAACTGCAGAGGAGGAGATAGAAAGACCCCTATACCTGTGAGCTCCATGTTCAATCAGAAAACCTGTCTCAACAAAATAAAGAGCAAGAAGGCTGATGTCAGACCCTGACTTCCATGCACACATGCATTCATAATTGCACACACATCCACACATCCACACATACAGAGCCTATCACAACACATATATAGCCAGCACCACCACACACATGCACACACCAAGTGCTTTGGAGTCCGGGCCGAACGTAGCTCTTTATCCTTCTGCACAGGGCAAAGGGAAAGAAGTACGTGGTAAAATGTGAATTCCCCTCTTGTTTAGCATAGCTTACATAGGTGTGGCACAGTTAAGGCCGCTGTAGGAAAAACTGATTTCAAGTCCTGGCACTGTGATGAGCTGATTCACGAAAGATGTGCGTCTCCGTTTCTTCCCTCCACATCTGTCTGGTCTGCTTCTAATTTGGAGGAACCCGTTTTAATTTAGTGGTAGGACTGTAAACCCCATTTCTGTGAACATAGAATGACATACTTTGTGGAACAGGGAACCTCTGGCCAAGAAATAACCCTGAGTAATTGATGGCAACTAGCTGCGAATGTTCCAGCACAAACACTTACCATGGCAAAAGCCCCCCCGTATCAGCTGCATTGCAGGCAAGCCTTGCTGGACTACTGCACATTTAAAGACAAGCCATTTCCTAAACTGTAGTCCTGGGAGATTACGCACAGTGACTACTCCATCCTACGCTTGCATGGAAGGCCTTTCTAATCCATAGCCCCTCTTGTCCCCTACTTGTTGGGTGGTTATGGCCCATTGCACAGATTTCCTCATCTTTGGGAGGGAGGCACACCAGGAAGGAGCTTCCACACTAGGGACTGGTTTTGTTCTGGTGAAAAGGACACACTTTTCATCACATTTGCGAAGCAATATTTTAAAATCACACTCCTAGCCAATATTCGATGTGTGCGAGAGGGAAAGAAGAGGCATTGAGTTACATCACCCTTGTGGTTTAAGAAATCGTTTCCACAGTATGTATACGCTTTGTGAGGGTTGGGATTTGAAGGGAAAAAAAGAGAGCAAAGTAAAAATAATGGAAGTGTAAGACAAAATATAAATTTTCCTCCATGCAATAAAGAATGGGTAAGCAAATTGAACAACACGGGTAGAACTTCCATGAGATTGGAATCTTCCAGAACAGTGTTCTTAGCCTGCCTAATGCCAGGACATTTTAATACAGTTCCTCCTGTTGTGGTGACCCCATGCATAAAAGTATTTTTGTTGCTTCTTCCTAACTGCAGTTTTGCTACTGTTATGAAAGATGAAGCAAAATCCTGTGTTTTCTGATGGTCTTAGTTGACCCCTGCCAAAGGTTCATTCAACCCTCAATGGGGTTGCAACTACAGATTAAAAACCAGAAGTCTAGAAAATATAGATGATGGTTCAGAATCACATCATGCTTTTTGAAAATTAAGAAATGGTATTTATCCTGAATCCACTTATCCTGAATCACCACTGAGTTCGCATCATGGTGCCTACAACAAAGTAGGTTTTAAAACATATTTTAAAATATGCCCCCGAGGAAATGAGTAATTATTGAATGTTTACCGTGTGTCCAACGTTCCCGTAGGTCATGTGGTGTTGGTTATGTCACTCATCAAGTTTATGGGGCATCCCATGCAGGAGGCACAGGCCTTGGAGTTGGCTACTCCTGGGCCTGGGCTCTTTATGTACTCTCTCTGCTGCTCACTAGTTGTATGACCTGAGGGAAAATAATTTAAGTTGTGTATTTCTTACCTTACTCAAATGGAAACTTAGACAATACTAGGATCCATCTCCAGTGATTTTTGGGGGAATGAAGGGCAGATTAATTGATATTAAAGGTAAAGGGTGCTTAGAAAAGCTTCTAGAACATCAGAGATGCTCAGTACAGTGGCTACTGTCAGACTGTTAGGAAGTGGCAGTGGGGTGCCTCACGAAATGATTCTTGCAGTAAGATGCCTCAAGGTGTCCTTGGGTTGTTACCTTTATTTTAACATGGATTTTGTTGTCAGTTTCTTCCTCAAGCTACAGTGAGGCCAACACCACACACTGCTATTGGTTTTGCTTAGTGCCAAGAGTCCCATTGTCCTGAAGCCCATGTGGGTTTTGTGGGGATCATCTCTACGTGGAAAGTAAGGACACCCCATTCCAGCACAAACAGCAGAACATCCCAGATGTTCACCAAGCCTTTAGTTTCTTTCTTTTTTTGACAAACTTGTTCTCCCCTAATTAAAAAGTTTCTGTGTATTTTAAGTGAAATAAAACCCACATGCAACAATAGAGAAGAAAGTAGGAGAAAAGTGGGGAGAACAGAAATGAAGTCTTGAGAGATTCACTGACTAAGGGTGTGGGCTACACGAGCAGATTCTAGACACAAACACGTACTCTGTGTTTAAGGACTTCACACTGTTCTAGGCACCGAGAGCCATAAAGAACAAATGTGATCCCCAAATGAATTAGATGAATGATCAGCCAAGGACCCAGGGAAGGGCCCA
The DNA here is from genome assembly GCF_000317375.1 of Microtus ochrogaster. Lineage (NCBI taxonomy): Eukaryota > Metazoa > Chordata > Mammalia > Rodentia > Cricetidae > Microtus > Microtus ochrogaster. The sequence continues at coordinate 911,888 of NW_004949128.1, read as the reverse complement.
GACAGGATGCTCTTTGGTCTGCTGGGGTGTGGCTTCTGCTGTAATCCGTCAACTCTATGGTTGTGTGAAAGCATCCATAGGCTTTGAGTGTATAAGAAAAAGTCAGGGTTTTGTTTTTTTGTCTATTTTTTAATGTGTTTTTTTGGGGGGGGGCTTCCGGTTGCTATGACAAAATGTTCTCCGCTCAGATCCCTTGCCCCTTGTACCATTTGTAGTTAACCCTCTCTGGAAATGTACTCAGACACCCAAAGGTATGCTTTACCAATCTTCTAGGTGTTTCTTAACCTAATCCAGCTGGAAGACAAGATGAAGCATCACAAATGTGATCTAATTTATACCTGTTTATTTATACATGCAATGTTATATGTATTCATATATAAAAATATGCAGCTTATTTTATATTTTAACAAATAATTATGAATATTTTATGCATATATATAAAGTGTATATTTTTAAAGAAATGGGAGCCAAATTTGACTTAAGCCTATTGTTTGCTAAATCTTAGATTAAATTAGATCAAAAAATTCCATTCCACAAATGGAATTTGTCAAGTGCTAGTCAAGATAGCTTGGCTGTGATAGAACATAGACAAGTTCAGTGACGAGGGACCATCATAACAGTTTTCAGGGAGGAACGGGTTCTAATTCCAGTGCATTGTAAGTTATGTGGCTTTAGACAAATTACAGATTTTTTTATAAGCCTCAGATTGTTCATCTTTAAAATAAAGACAGTCATACTTCCAGCCTTAGGCAATATTATAACATCACTCACGAATGTGAGTAATCGACTTTCTTTAACCTCGGGATTCGGGGATACATGACATAAACGTTCCATGGATGTCTGGCATCCAGTGGCCAGCTTTAGTTCAGAAGGAATGAAGCACAGATTTGAGGGCTGATGGCCCTGGGCTTGAGATCTTCTCTGCCCATTTTCTAATTGTGAGTCCCATATGGCCAGAGACACATTAGTCTCTAAAAGCCATACCTCTTTAAAAATGTAAAAGTCGCTGCATCATTTTTAGTTTATAAGCCATACGAAACCAAGCTGCAAGCCATATCTGGCCTGAGGGCTGTAGTTTGCTGCCCTCAATCTATTCCACAGAAAGAGAATGCTAAGCATGTCCTGGGGCACACAGGCAATGCAATTTTAATTTTCTCTGTGTGTCTCTTTGTCTCTGTCTTTGTCTCTCTCTCATGTGTATACAAACAACACTGTTTGTATGTGTATGAGGCATGCACATGAGCATGCACGCAGGTATACATGTCCATGAACATGCTTACAGAGGCCAGAGGAGGACACTGGGTGTCTTTCCTTATTAGTCTTTACATTATGACTCACATAGTTTGGGATAGTGATTCTCACTGACCTAGAAGCTTGTGAATTGGCTAGATTGACTGACCAAGGAAATTCAGGCTCTGCCTTTCTCATCCCCTAAAACTTGGGTCAGAGGCACCGGTAACCATGCCCAGATTCCAAAAGAAGTATTGCTGTCTTTATTTAAAAGACAAGCAAGATCATGCTTTTTTTTAAAAAAAAAAAATTCTATAATTTGTCTTAAGTCACGTAGCTCACAATAGATGGGACTGAGAATTCTATGTCAAGCCCCTTACACTTGCAGAACAAGGCCTTTTATCCACTGAGCTCTCACCCATGCCCCATAATTCAATATTCTTTAGTAGTTGAACGGGGCATGAAAACCACAGATAAATAATTCTGGTAACAGTTTGTTTAATCTGACAGATTCAATATACTTGCCTTTCCCTATATAATTAGTAGTAAAACTTGATAGGAAGCCACTCTGAATGCTTTCTTGTGTTTTTGTACTAAGCTTTAGATTCCTCTTTGAATTGTACAATCACAGCAGATCTCAGGTGTAAAAAAAAAAACCACCCATAACAAGGATGCATTTTGGAAAGGGAAATTGTTTCCAAAATAAGCATAGCCATGCAACTCAATCGGTATCGTCCCTAGGATGATTCAGGGAGATGTGTGGAAGGTGCTGCGTGTCTGGGAGCATCCTATCAGATTGCCATTGCCAATAAGAACCATCCTGAAATGCAAAGATAGTAACGACGAATGGAGGGCAGGGATGAGTGTCTCTCTCTTTTGTATAGAAATCCTTAGTCTTGGGGAACAGAGGCCTTTCCCAAGCTCCCATGGATCCCTTGGTCACTGCTTTCAGGATCCCAGAAGCATTCTGCTGGCTCTTTGGAAATCACTTCTCCTGAGATGGAGAACAGAAGCAAGAGGTTTGGCAGTAAAGCATGGTATTTCAGGAATGAGCCATGGCCCGTGCCCTCCCAAGGACACTGGAGGGGTAAGCAACATCCACCAAGAGAACACCTCTATGCCATAGGTCAGGTTACATTACTTAGGAAACCCAATCCTTCCCAAAAGACCTCCTAAAAGTTGAAAGAATACTGTCGATGGAATCCATACCAGTTATATAGCATAGTGGGGGATCACAGTATATACCTGGGTTGTGGGTATGTAGGTAGGGTGGCCAACTGTTCTAAATTAAAAGGAAGAATTAACCAAGAACCTGACGTGTGAGCAGTACAGTGATGGTTAATAATTCCTCCCTTTCTTCAGTGAGGGGACTGATTGCTTGGACTAACGTCCTTTCCTTTCTTTCCAGTGCTGTGTATGTCCCAGGCTGCCTGTTGTACCTAGTGTGCTGAGGTACAGTTGCCCCTAAAGCTAATGCCTAGGCTAAAAGCTGAGCGCCATAAGGATACTGGAGACAGGGAATCTGGATGACATATCTGGGAAGAAGCTGAATTAAAAGGAAAAAACATTCTCGTGAGCTCATGACTTATTCCTGCAGCAGTAGAGCCCTGAGCGAGCCAGATCTCCAAAGGTCACATTCCCATGACATGGTACCATGTTTTGCTGTTCCTGCTAGGAGATACCCTGGCACTTACTAGGTATAGCTGTACCGAGCCCAGAACACAAGAACATTTAAAAAATTCCCTCTGCAGTCCTTTGATGCTGTTATTTGAAACTGAACGACTTGGGGAGGGTGGAAAGAACGGTACAAATTGCTTTACTGTGTGACATTCATACATCTGGCCAAATCTTGATGCAAAGGGTTGCATCTTCTTTGTATTTGACTTGGGCAGTCCTGGGAAAGATTATCCTCTTGCTGAATGAGAAAGGGCAGCACCGTGTTACAATTATAGTTACTTTCATTACCAATAAAACAGTGGGAGTGAAAATTAATATTAATGAGCTCACATATTATCTCCCGGGCTACATTAGGACTTTTGTAAAGGCAAGCCTGTCCATATGTGAGCAACAGAAAGCCAAATGTGGAACTAGCAAACATTTTACCTAGAAACAAGAACAACAGAAATTTTTTGAGACTTACCTATCCCTAAAATCCCCTCAGCCATGTGCTAGGGACCAGCAAATGTATTCGGCAGAAACCGCAGAATAATGACTTTCAACTTAATGGAATACATCATCTCAACTTTGCCCCTAGTCTATTAAAGCAGTCTCAAATGTTTCAATAACCAACTGGTATGGTTGTGTTCCAGTGAGACATTGTTTACAAAGGCCAGGCACTGGGACTGGGATGTAGTTCAGTCGATAGAACGCTTGCTTAGCGTGCCCAGGGTTTGATCTTCAGCACCATGGAAAGCCAGGTGTCGTGGCACACACCTGTAATTCCAGCATTCAGGAAGTGGAGACGGGAGGATCAGACGTTCAAAATCACTCTCAGCCAGGTTAGTGAACTTCAGACGAGCCTGGGCTACACGAGACCGTGTCCCCGAAACAAACAAATGAGACCATGCAACCAGTTTTGGTTTGCGGGGTCCCTTTCAGCTAACCTCTCCTCTCGTCTAATAAACAACAGCCAAGAAAATATCAGGAAAAGATATAAACTCCTTACAAAGTCATCTTTGTTATCTCAACCGAAGGTAGATTCAAAACAATTATGTATTCAGAACCAGGGTGGGAATTTAAGGAGTGAAAGAGGCCCTGGTTCATGTGCTTTGGGGGAGGGGTCACAAGTGGCAGACAATTACACCAAATAGAAGGCAATGTGAAGACTCGCGTTCAAGTGAGCCATTCCATCCACGCTCTTACTAGCCGCCCACATTCGAAACGCAGTTTCAGTGAGTAGCGACCCTCACTGCAGGAGAGGTTTGGTTTTTAATTTTGTTTCATTTCACTTCTTGTGTACACCTCCAATACACCTAAAACTCAAACCACAAACAATGTCTTATCCGTGTTAGGTTAAAAAGCATATGGGCAGGTCCAATCTGGCTTTTTTTTTTTTTGTAAAAAGCCCTGAAGGATCCATGGGAGTCATTAGGAGCAAAAAAAATTAAAAATAATAAAACGTTGGTTATATTAGTGTTGTAACTGGGCATTGACACCATATGACATAATTGGCTCTCGCCTCCCAGCTCCATCTGACTCCAGCATTCTGAAGCCATTTCACAACACCACAGAACATCTGCTGGGGACAGAGCCCTATACCCCGGCCAGGAGAACAGTACGGAGGGCGTGCTTTCCTAAAAGTGCAATAATATGGTGCTAAAGTGTCACACATCTAAATTTGTGACAATAATTATATAAACACAGACTAGGAGGCTGTGAGGGGGCGGGAAAGCTCTATCAGTCTTCAAGACGGTAAAACTCCCGGGAGAGGCAACATGAGAGACTACAATGAAGCTGGTTAAGCTTTCCAGGGTTGGAGTTGAATGTATTAGGAAGGAACGAAGATAATTCTAGTCATGTTTTTACTGCCTTTTCTTCTCCAAGTTTCCCTTACTTGAAGCCAGACTAGTGTATGAACAAGGAGAAGTCATTAACTTAGGCATTTTGTTTCGCCCAACGCTATATGCAACCAAACAACCTTCCAAGCTGCCTGGATGTCTTCTTGCTTTCCACACTTTTCCTAAATTGAACTTGCACAGAAACTTCCAGAAGCAGCATTAAAAAAAAAACAAAAACAAAAACAAAAACCCATCCCCAAATATTTCAGGGTGCTTGCTCTGACACAAGTTAAAAGCTATGTGTGTATGTGTGTGAGCGTGTATATGTGTGAATGTGTATGAGTGTGTATGTGTGTGAGTGTGTATATGTGTGAGTGTGTATGTGAGTGTGTATGTGTATGAGTGAGTGTGTGAGTGTGTATGTGTGTGTATGAGTGTGTGTGTGTATGTGTATGAGTGTATGTGAGTGTGTATGTGTGTGTATGAGTATGTGTGTATGTGTATGTGTGTGTGAGTGTGTATGTGTGTCTATGAGTGTGTGTGTACGTGTGTGAGTGTGTGTAGGTGGGTGGGTGGGGAGTAGGATTATAAGGGATTCACTTGTTTGCAACTTCTAAGAAACTGTAACTATTTGTGGGATCCTGTGGTCTCCAGAGACCAAGCAAAATATCTTTCCTCGCAGGTTGGAGTCCGTTTTAAACGTAGTTGATGACTACTTACAACCTTGTGGAAGGGGCTACGTTCAGAGATTTAAGTGAGACTCCCGTGCCTAGATTCCCTCAACAAATAGGTTTGTCCGTGGAGACTAAAATGACAACTGAAAATTCCAACCTTCCTCCTTCCTTCCTTCCTTCCTTCCTTCCTTCCTTCCTTCCTTCCTTCCTTCCTTCCTTCATTTCCGCTTTCTTACAGGGTTGTTTGAGGGTTGTGCAAGTGTTAAAACACCACATCTAAAAAGAAAATCTTAGCTGCTTCCAAAACAAGCACTCCCAGGCCTTGGCCTCTGTCGGACAAATTAGGATGTATGATTTCTTCCTCCAATCACACTCATATCATGTCCACAATTTGTCAAATTATGCATCACTCATTTTTTGCTTATTTTTCTTTAAAATGCCTTTTCCCCCACATCCATTTGCATAGAAGTGAAATTTTATATTACTGCTATTAACAGAAGAATATTTCTACTTGTCATGAAAGCATTTGCTACAAAAACACGAACAAAGAAAACTAAAATACTCGCTTATTGATCTAGTTATATACACTTTGGCCAAGGCTCCATGGACAGCCAGTTCCCTCTGTCTCAGGCAAGGGAGCTGAGTAAGCATCGGGAGGTGCTGGAGGCAAGCTTGCATCACAAAGAGATGCTCTCCTTAGGGACAGTAGAAAGGAACACTGAGACATGAAGGACAACCAGCACTGTGGAGTCAACTCTGCTTAATGTCCACTTTGAATGATCTCTGGACTCTTACATGTGCCTTTTGCCATTCAGCAATTTTGGGACTGTTCTGCTAGCTGTCTTTGTGCCTTTGTTTGAATGGAGGGGTGTGAGTGTGTATATAAGTATGTGTGAGTGTGTGTTTGCGAGTGTGTGTGTGTGTGTGTGTTAACCAGAGGTCAATGTTGGATGTTCTCCTTGGTGACCATATATCTTTTTCTTTAGAGACAGAATCTCTCACTGGTCTGAGTCTTGCTGAGTAGGCTAGGCCAAATATCCAGCAAGCCACTCACCTTTCTCCATCTTCCAGTACTGGCTATTACATCATGCTTGCTTTTGCTTTCATGGGTTCTGGATGATTGAACACAGGTTCTCATGCTTGAAAGGAAAGGCTTTCCCGACTGAGCTATTCATGTTGTCTAACACTGTCTTAGATTTTAAAGAGTGCTCTCTTGCACAGTGCTCCTCTTGGTCCTCCTGCTAATTGGCCATCAGGAAAGAGGCATAATCCTTACTTTCATTCTACTGCAGCTATGGGTGGGATGCATGATGTTCTCGGGCCATATGGCAAGTCAATGAGAAAGCTTGCTCCGGTGGTTAGAAACATTTTCATTCAAAATTACACCTTGCAGTCTACTGCCAAGAATGGTGGGGCATCCCTCCAGTCAGCAATGGAGAGACAGAGGCAGGAGGATCTCTGTGAGTTTTAATCCTATTGCTACATTCTCCACTGTGTCTTATCCATTTTCTTTCAGGGAATTCATTTTTCTCCTTTAAATAAGGGGAGAATATTTTAAATGAGGTTCAGCTACTTTTGATTCTACACTTAGTTGACTTGTCCATCAATATAAAGACTGCCATGGCTCACCGAATCTCATGCACATCAGTGCTTAAACAGATGGAAGTGGGGTAGAACAATGAGAGTCGATTTGAAATGCCAGCAGTTAGGCGTTTTGGACTTCCCGAACTCAGTAACTTTTCAAAAGAAGCTTTTTCTGAACCTAGTACTTCTAATACATGCAGTTCAGAATACTGAGCTAAGGCTTCTGAGAAAGGCGAAGGGTGTGGAGTGTAGAGCACATTATACACGTTATAGGGCAATCCTCTGTTGTCAATCAGGATGTCTCAAAGTCCCTGCGTCTGCAGACGTGGGTCCACATTGAGTGCCTCCATTGAGGCAGCAGCTCCATCACAAGGCTCAGCGGCTTTCCTTAGTGGAGTAAGTGCCGAGGAAAATGAATTGATCATCTATCCAATTTCGTTATCACATGTGACTGGAGCGATTCTGCCAAGCTAAACAACCAACCCCTGTTATGATGACGATGGACTTGGAGTGTCTACAAGAGCAGAGGAGATGGACTGTTAACTCGATCAGCTGTATAAACAAGGTTTCTGACCAGTGGAAAATGTTAGCCAGTATCCAAGGCAAGGGGAAGGGCTTTAGCCAAAAGAGCAGGGGAGCTGCTGATGGGACATACTGTGCCCCCAGACTCAGGGGCAAAGAGGCGAAAGGCTCTTCCTGGGATCAGTGCAAAGCTCAGCTGAGTCTGAGGAGGTATCTGTCGAAGCCCAGTGGACGGGGCGTGAGCGTGGGGTGTGTTGTCATCAGTGAGCCCTGCTCTTAAAATCCTGTGGAGGTTAAGGCTGAGTCATGGTGCTAGAAAGATCTGTTATTCATTGCTAGGCCTGTATCAGATTTAACAAGGAAAGTACAGAGTGTAATAGGTTTGTAATAAACATCTTTTGGAATACCATCATTTCAGGGGTTTTCAGAAATCGTGAGGACAAAAAGAGCCATAAGGATGTGTCCGTGTTGTTTGTACTAAGGTAATTTGGTTGGAAAGCTCTATAAATCAATGATTCTGTGAAAGGCTATGTACAACCCTGTGATAGGGTCAATCACTTTGAAAAATAGCATGCCCATTTGGCTACATCTTCAGCTTATATGTGACCCCAATATGTATTTATGGATAATAAGTAAGTTTTATGGTGGTGTGGGCTTTTCTGTGTCACCTTTCTTCATATAACCAGCCACTCATACAGTATTGTCCCAAAGTCACCCATTAACAAATGATCAGGAGAATTACGTATTGACTGAAAAGTCTTCCCCCAGTTCTTCTGCCCAAAGTAACATATTAAGGAAGAAATTCGATAGAAAGTACTGGCCTCACCATCCTCATGAAGCTGATCCTGGCAGGGAAGTGATGGCATCAAACGTAGCTTATGAGTTAGCCCAGGGATGGCATGGCTCAGTCCAGGCTTTGGATTGTTATTGTTTTATGTGTGTGTGTGTGGGTGTGGGCGTGCACATGCACGCGGAGGTAAAGGCACAACTTTAGCCGTCCCTCCTCTGACATCAACCATTTTTATTTTATGTATCTGGGTCAGAGTCTCTCACTGACCTGGAGCTCGGCAAGGGGGCTAGGCTCCCTGACCAGTGATCCCCAGAGATCTGCCTGTGAACGGAGCATTGGGACTGCAGTGCGTGACGCCATGACCAGCCTCTTTTTATTCTTCCTTAAAATGTTTTAATTGACTGATTGATTGACTGATTGATTGGTTGTTTGGGGGTGGGGTAAGGGCACACGGGTGGTGAGTGGCATATTATGTAGAGGTCAGAACCCACTGGAGCTGGTGATCTCTTTCTACACGTGGGGCTGGGGATTGGACTCAGGTTGTCAGGCTAAGCCATCTCATTGGCCTGGCCTTTTATTACTGTTCATTACTATTACATTTCTTTCTTTAGTGTGGGGATCAGAGGGACACCCTACAGGATCAGTTCCTTCCTTCCACGGTATAAAAACCAGGGATAAAATTCAGGTCATCAGCCTTAGCGACAGACACCTTTACCCACTGAGCCATCTTGCTGACCCCTTATTTTCTTAGAAATAGCTCAGGTCCTCATGCTTGCAAGGCCCCAAAACTGTGTTATTTAAATTGAAAAATAGAAGAGCCAAGTCTACAGCTTCCTTGAAGTTCAGAATACTTTCCCTATGTACGCAGTGCACTAAGCATGTGGGAAATCTTTTTAAATATTCTAAAATAAAAACAAATCTGTGCTTTTTTTTTTTGACCATCAATAGAGTGTTTAGCATGTCTGGTGGCTACTATTTCACCAAACAGCTCTCCTTTCTAAGAGACATCGAGAATGCAGCTTTTCCATTCCTGACCCAATCTTCCTCTTTAGTATAATGTTTAAATTAGCTCTGTCTTTAATTTTACTAACTAGATTTTCCACAGCAAAAAGATCCAGGAAGTTAACATTGCAAGAAATGGTCCTCTCTTGCTTGGGGGAAAAAAATGAGAATGAGGCAAATGTGTTTTCATGCATAAAAGGGATTTCCTCCTTTGTAACAAATACAAGTAAACAGGCCTAATTGCATCCCAGGGATTTATTATTATTATTATTATTATTATTATTATTATTATTATTATTATTATTATTAAAAACAACATCTACAGCCACACATGCTGAAACCTCATGACATCCTAGTCCTAGCAAGGCCCAGCAGACACACATGCGCACATGAAGTTACCAAGTCATAACTTCCTGTTTGATACAGGAAGTGGCAGAGGGAGGACCAATGGGAATGAAAAGGCCCAGAGAAGTGGTCCATTGAAGTGGGCTACTTCTCTACCACAGGACCCTTCCCTGAATTTGCCAAATGAGAAACTTGGTTCCTGGAGAGTTAAGGCTGAAAGAGGAATGTCTTGGCAGATACTTTTTCAGGCCCTTTATCTCCTTCTACGTTTGAATTTTCAGTTCATTCACTCTCGCTCATTCGCCAGCATTAAAAACTTTGAAGGACAGAAACTAATAGTGCTAATGTCATAGATACTTAAACATTATCACTTCATTTTTTTTTCTCAGTCTAAAACAGCCACTACTGTGTTTGCACAGGCACCCAGGAAGCAAAGCAAGCCCCAACACTCATCTGGTGTCCCCTCCCCCTCAGCTTCCTTTGACAATAAGTCTGGATGCAACTACAGGCTGCTTCGATTCAGACTCAGTATTAAGTCTGGCTGGTTAGAGAGGAGACCGAGCTGCCTAGAATATTTCCTCTGAGAACAGGGTGATTCTCTTTCCCGACCACGGCCCTGGAGATATTTTATAAAAGGATTTATCTATTCGTGTTTTATGTGGATGTGCAAGCACCTGTAAGTACATTGTGTGTACCATGTATGTATCTGATGACTGCAGAGGCCAGAAGAGGGCACTGAATGCACTCGGAACTGAAGTTCAAGGGAGTTATGAGACACTGGGAAGGAGTGCTGGGAACCAAACCTGTGTTCTCTGTGGGACCATACATTCATCCCGGCAGACCCAACTAGACACATTTTTGTTTATCACTACTAGGAGGGGATGGCACTGGTATCTAGTGGGCAAGGACAAAGGATATTGCCAAATACCCTGGTGCACAGTGGACGGTTCCCCTGCAAAGATAACAAGGAAATCACCTAATCAAAAAATGTCAACAGAAAAAATAGTTTGAAAAATCTTCCTCTAAAAATACTTAATTCGGGATCTCAGGAGATAGGTCAGTTGGTAAAGCACCTGCGTTGAAAGAGGAAGGATCTGAATTTCAACCTAATAGCATATGGGTTTTAAAAATGTAGGTGTGATTGTGTGATGTGGGAGTGTCATATCAATCTGTTGATTTCATTGGTTAAGCAATAAAGAAACTGCTGGGCCCTCATAGGTTAAAACATAGGTGGGAGGAGTAAACAGAACAGAAGGCTGGGAGAAAGAAGCTGAGTCAG
>NW_004949128.1:891663-900490 GCF_000317375.1 Microtus ochrogaster | reverse complement strand
ACATACAGAGATACACACACACACACACACACACACACACACACACACAGAGAGAGAGAGAGAGAGAGAGAGAGAGAGAGAGAGAGAGAGAGAGAGATTTTATTCAATAGCTTTACTCACATGTTCCCTGGGCTTTGGGTGAAACCATAAACAACACTTTATTGGCAGAAGTAACTTTGGCTTTCTGCTGATATAGAGGGTTCATTTCTAGGAAGCAGTTTCTTGAAGTTGGTTAGCCAATCACAGTTTCTTTCATCTACTGTGAGGTTCTGAAATCTCCACCAGTGATCTCTTCCTTCTAAAGAGGAATTCTTCATCAAATACTAGTAGGTTGTTTCTTTGTTTACATAATACACGTATTAATTATCCAGCACAGTCTTCACATGCAGTATTTACCTTTCCTCTACTGCCCTTTGCCCCAGGGCTACTCATTGGTCATCATTAAACCAGCATGTCTCTGCATTTAAGCAATCTAGAGGATCTGATGTATAGTTTTCCTTATGAGAAGCAACTTGGTTGCAAACACATACTTATAACATAGTCCTGACCTTTAAATTGGTACTGTCACTCGACCTGAACAAGAGGATCCTTGCCATGCATGCTGAGTTTTAGAAAATGTCCTGTAGTGGTCCTGGGTTATAAGCAGAGAAGTCTCAGAATTACAGACACCCACGACATTACCACAAGTAGCCACTTCCCACTGACACTGGTGTGAGCCAGCTCTTCACCTGGGCCAAACACAAGGCAAGAAGAGACTCTACAATATGAATTGCCTCTGTTTCTTCTTGAGGGAGACAGCAGACAGAGTATCAGATACCCGGATGACCAAAGCAGTGAGTGGGTGAGAGTGGAGAGGCCCCGGCAGGGAGTTTCCAGGGTGTGCCCTGGAAGGGCTTCTGTGCTTAGCTCTGAAAAGGTACATTTCCAAGAGAAAATGACACAGCTTGGAAAGTTAGTCACTAATGTAGCGGTCTGAATCTACAATGAGGAAAAGATTGAAGCTGACATGATTTTTATCTCTGATATTATAGCTACTGAAGTTGAGAAGTAATTATCTATTTAAATATTACATCCATTTGAGATTCACTGATTTTTTTTTTTTTACGATTCTTTCTTAATTAATCTTCGCTCTGCTCTCTCTACCCCCACAACCTCTGTTCCCAGCCCAGGCAAATAGTTGTGTAATGCCTGGAAATGAGCTGTGAAGACCATAGTTGGGAATTGGAAAGATTAGCATTTGGACTGAAGCGCAATCTCAGGCACTCAGAAAGCCAATGACAAAAGTGATCACTAAGGGCAGGGTAGTGGAGCGAGATGAAGAGTGCTTGCCTAGTGTGTGTGGTGTGTGTGTGTGTGTGTGTCTGTGTGTGTGTGTGTGCGTGTGTGTGCAAGGACCTGGGTTTGAGCCTCAGCACCGAATCAGCCAGAACATGAGTGTCTGTTGAAAACGTGTGGTCCTGGGTACTATACCAAGGTTTCTAATTTATGGTCTCTGAATTCCCATGAATTCTGCAGGGTGTGAACCACTGTGCCTTCATCTCTCCGATGAGGACATTGAGACTCTCAGTGCGGATGCTGAACATCATGGCCCCAGCCTGTTGGTATACCGCAGACTGGCTTCCTGGGACACTGGTACCCTTCACTTCTGTCCTCTGGGAGCTTGTAGCAAAGATGGAGATAGCATACACAGCAGAAAGGTGGGGCTGAGAATTTTTGCTACTACAGCATCACTCCCTCTCTGCATCTTCCACCTCACATCCCAGAAGCATTAGGCTATTGTATATCTCTGGCTTCTCCCTTCCTATAATCCAGCCCCCACCCCAGACCCCGGGGACATAGTAACCTGAAACATCAGAAAAGCAATAACAAATCTTTTTCTACCCTTTCCTTCTCAGCAGAAGCCAGCGGCCTCAAAGCCTTGGAGAGAATCACAAAAGCAAGGGAGGCACAGATGCTGTCTCTGCCCTTCAGCTGGAAAAAGGGACACTCCAGTAAGATTCCAAGTTCCAGTCACAGTGGATGAGGCCACTATGCTTACCATACAGCTCCCAGGAAACCTAAGCTCTGAGATGCAGACTCATCGTCTAACAGGAAGACCTTTGAGGGACTGCCCTGGGATACCTAATGGAAACAATAGAGATGTGAAGACTGAATTATATTATACACATAAAAATACCACATAATAATAGAAACTAACTATCTTATAAACACAGGGGTCAGAGAGGAAAAAAAAAGAACACAGAGAGGTGAACGAGAGGAAGTGAAGACTGTGAGCATTTGCTGTGGGAAACTCATGGTAATGATCAATTAATTCATTTATATAATTTATCCCTTCAGCCTAACAAATATTCATTGAGCATTGACTATGCTCCAGAAACTGTGCTAATATTCAACAGAGGAGTGACACCAAGGAGCACATCCCAGAGCAGGGGGTTCAGAGGTGAAACTAGACCGTCACCTGTGGTCCCAGAAACAACAAACCAGGACGTCCAGGGTTAAGGGACTTGTGCAGACTTACCAAGTCAAGAGACATGGGAGAGAAAGTCAACCATGGGATGCAAGGAATGCAGAAATGACCTAGCTTTTTCAAGGACTGGAATCATAGTGTCTTCTCTCTACAGTGCCGGTTGGGCCTTTGATCCTATGGGTCAGCCTATGCCAGGCTCTGTGGCCTGTGAACTTTCTCTTGTTTCCCCTCCAGACCACAAGAACCTAGGGAGGCTTTAGGTCTCTTCTTACAGTCAGAGGGCAGACAGAACAAACACCATTAGGCAGATGCTGCTTTGTTTAATGGCTGGGATATATGTAACTGTAAACCGAAAAAGGCATGACAAAAAGAACTGCCTATCACATCTCCACAGTCCTGCTCCAGGTCCCATGGACTTGGCTTAGCACCAAATATGCATTTGGTATTGTTTTTGAATAACCAATGCTAACCAATACTGCCTTCCTGCTTCATCTCCACAGCTAGCGAATGGCAAGCAGTCATTTGCACTCAGGAGCCAAAGTCTTTAAGAAAATGTCTGGATAAATGTTCAGAGTTCCATACAACAGTCATCTTCCAGATTGGTAGCAAATATGGATTTTCTTCCTAAACAACTTGGAGGCAACTTTTCTCTTTTTTTTTTTTAATTTTATTTTTTTTAATTGAGAAAAGGAAAAAAAACAAGTTTCCACCTCCTCCCAGCCTCCCATTTCCCTCCCCTTCCTCCCACCCTTCTCCCCCTCCCCCCACTCCTCTCCCCCTCCCTCTCCAGTCCAATGGGCAGTCAGGGTTCCCTGCCCTGTGGTAAGTCCTAGGTCCTCCCCCCTCCGTCTATATTTAGGAAGGTGAACATCCAAACTGGCTAGGCTCCCACAAAGCCAGCACATTAAGTAGGATCAAAACCCCGTGCCATTGTCCTTAGCTTCTCATCAGTCCTCATTGTTTCGTTTTGTAAAGCTTAGATTCTAAGGCATAATGATCCTTACAACCATGGAGGGAAAGGTCAAGGGATTGAGCAATGCAATCTCTTATGAACAGGCAAGAAAACCTAATAAACAGGAGGGTGGCAAAAGATGCATGAGTCATATGGAGGAGGTAACTGAACACACATTTGGAAGACCACACAGATCATGGGAAGCATTAGGGCTGTAAACAGAACCCGCACCACAATCTTTAACTCTGAATCTCCTGGACACATATCACTGGTTGTGTATCGACTCCCATACACATCACAAAATTGCCCTAGTCTTAAAAGATGATCCACAGGCTATGCATGTGGGAAGACAGTCATATGCCTTCCAACAATCTACGAAATGACAGGCGTAGTAGTACATGCCTCTAACCCCAGTGCTAACGCAATCAGATGCAGGGTGAAGACAGGAGAATCCCCAGAAGCTTGTGGACCAGACAGCCTAAGGTGCACAGCAGCAGACACCAAAAACACCCTGTTTCAAATAAGGTAGAAGGCAAGGGCTGACATTTGACATTATCTTCTGACCTCCAAACACACCATAACATACATATCACACATATATAACACATGCACATGCATCACACATGTACATGTATGCACTACACACACACAATCCAGGAAAGCCTAAAGATGGCTTTTTATGTGTTTCTATGACTATATACATCAATGAAACCCTGGACCTCTGGGTTCCACATCTAATGACACAACTAGTCATAGATGAAAGCATTTTTACCTTGTGTATATATGGAGCATGTATATATATATATATTTAACACTTGTGGCATTATTCTTTAAATAAAACTATAGAAAAACTAACTATCTAGTGCTTACATTATCTCAGGTATTATAAGTAAGCTAGAGACAACTTAAACGGGAAATGTCTGTGGGTAATTACATAATAAATTGTACATTTAATATAAGTAACTTAAGCATACAAAGACTTTGGTATCTAAAGAGGGTTCTGAAACCAGCCTTTCAGGGACACCAATGGGCAACTGCACCCCATATGCCTATATGCTATGGATAAAAACTAAACCTTTCTTAGTATTCCTTAGAGAGTTTATCTAGAGGACACCTATCACAGTCTTTGTAATGGCCGCACAGAATGGAAGTCCATGCCAGTAGAGTCATGAGGTGGGTCTTGACAGTACAAAGAAGAGAGTTAGGAAGCAGGAACTGGCCCTTGCCAGTAAGTGACAAGAATTCCCATTTTTCATAGTTATCCTCTCTTTATTAGGACAAACCACGCTAGAACAAGCAGAACTACTTGTTAGTCATCAAACTAAGACTTAGCTGCTCAGAGCTTTACATCCACTGTTCTTGAAACATCTGTACCTTTCCAAAGTAGGGACTGGTATTTCCATATTTATAACTGACAAAATAGAGGTTAGCTGTTGTGATTAAAGAATTGGCTGGAGGTTGCGAAGTTAGTGCTTCATAGCAACATTAAAGCTCAGATCAATGCTTTTCAACCTTATACTTTATACTAGAAACATGTCCAGGGTGGTGGAGCATTTGCTGCAAATATGGCCATCAGTTTTGGTCCCCAGAGACATACAAATAAGGGAAGCATGGCACCTTCAGGCCACCACCTGCCCGTTTTGTTCTTTGGCCTGAGGGACCACAGTTCTTTTCATTCTACAAACATTAGACTTTACACTGCTATTCGTATGTTCCCCCGTCACCAGTGATGCATCAGGCCAGCTGTGGTAGCAGAGGGGCCAGGGAAGGTGAGTTGAGCTGAGGTGGTCACAGCCAGCACGTGTATGAGGGGGTAACAGGTTGGCCAAAGCAGTTAATAAGAACTATTCTCATTAGAATACTGTAATTGGCTCCCGCAGGGCGTTGGAGGCTAGCATGCTGTGCAGATAGGGTGGAGGGGCTGGGGCCAAGCACTGTGTAGCTTCTGATTTCTCTCTTAGTTTTTCTTCTCTGGGAAGGAGCTTTATGCAGCCTGGGCTCACAGTTGGGCTGGCAAATGCAGCCTCAATGCATGGCAGAGTTGGACGCGTTTGCAGCCTGCCTCTGCCTGCCATCCATCCCCTCCGTTTCCCTCTTAGAGCTCTCTCCATCCTCCACCTGCCTTCGGGAGCCCGAGGGGCTGCATCCCATCCCTTCTGCCAGAGATGAAAGCGTCTGATTAGCAGATCTGAAGAACAATGTTGGTATTTGGAAAGACACTCCTTACACCCTGAACAAGGCTAATGGAACTTTAGAAAAAGGCCTTCCTGCGATGGGTAATCCTTTTGCTTAACCTGAAGTTACACCATAGGAGAAGAGAGAAAAGACACAAGAGAAAAGACACAGTCTCAAAATACCTACCCCATAGGACACCATACTCTACTACCCATACATGAAACAGGGCCTTGTCATCATCATGGGGGTGTCTGATTCTGAAGAGAAACAAATAGTTTTATACAATCCTCACCTGCCATGGGTTGAATCATTCACTGGTTAACACAAACTATGCCACCTGGTCCAAAATTCATTCAGCCCTTCCAGTTTGCTCACCCCTGCCTTCCTGCAAACACTGAAGGTAGGGATGAGCATTTGAATTGCATACTCACCCCTTCCGAGAACCTGGCAATAGTCTACATTTTGACCTGGGTATGGCTACATAATTTCATACCCAGTAAGGTCTGTGGCGCCATTAGCGTGTTGAAGATTAGCGTGTCGCGGTTCTGGTATAGCCCAGGTTTTTATAAAGTTTTAAAATTAAGGCATTCAAAATGCTATTTATTGGCCAACAAAACTTCCTATATTAGCAGATAATTAACCTGCCTTTCTCTCTGCATAGCCAAATATTAGTCTGATTTATCAGTGACCAATGGAATCCTGTATTAAGATAAAAAACCAAATTAGAATACAAGAGAGATTCTGATGACTTAAAGCCCGTTTTAATCCCTGTGAGTCTTCACAGCGAGTTATCAGAAACGCAGACATAGAACTGTGACCCACTTCCTTTCCGTCCCTCACCCACCACAAACGCTCTGGGGTCAGAAAAGTTCCAGGGCTTTCCTGAAACTGAAGCTGTGCCGCTACTTAGCACATTTGTCTCAGGTCAGAATGGGCAAATTACCCTTTCCTTTCAGTATACTTTCCTTGAAGTACGGCTGCCTCCTGCACACATGGCCAGTTATCCCAGGTGAACTATCAAACCTTGCAGCGCCTACCGGTAGCATGGCTTTCCTTCCTCTGAAGGTGTGTCGTATGTCAGAGTCTTTTTTTTTTTCTTTTCTGCAAGGCAGACTTGCACACTGCTGAAATAAAATGTTTAGGGGGAGAATAAAGGGGCTCTCTCAAAGACAGGTGGCTCTGATGATACGAGATGATAAGTCATTAGCCGGAGTAAATGGATCCCTTCCATGTCCCCACCGTCCAGATTGTGAATGTTCACTCGGCACTACACTCTGCCAAACATCTTTTAAAAATTGGTTTGACTGAAAATTAACCCTGGGCCATATGGAAAGTGAGAGGTAGCCTGGCTTGGCTCAGATAGGTAAAGTCATTCCCCTTGTCTGACTTCCCTCCGGCTTGACATGAAGAATCCCGTGGAGGAGAAAGACGAAAAGAGAAAATAATGGCGAGAGAGAGGCGGGAAGAGAAAAGAAAGGAGCCGAGGAATAAAGGAAGGGTCTTACAAAACAAAAAAAGTAGGAGATTAATGGAAAAAGAATACTTAATAAAGCTCTCTTGGGCGCTCTCTCTGTCTCTCTCTTATTCCCTCTCTCTCTTTTGAGGCTGCTGTATTAAATTAAAGTCATACATAGGTTTCAAAGGAAATCACATTTCGGCAGTCTGGCGAGCCCACCTGACAATGCACGCTAACAGAATTGTAAATGTAAAGGGTGACGCCTGTCAGCGCTGACAGTTCTAAATGGCCTTTTAGTTCAGTACGCAGAACTGTCATAAAAAAACATAAAAATGCATATGCAGACAGCTGAAACTGCTATGCACATCATTATCTGCAAATGGTATAAGTATCCTGAACAAAAGGCCTTCCAGTTTAAGGACATGCATAAGACATTTCTCTGCCTCCAGCTTTAAAACAAAGTGCTGTCAAGTAAACAAGATTCCCCGAGCCAGAACTGAGGTCTCGCTGTCAATCAGTGGGGTGCTACATCTGTACATATTTTTCTGACCCTGCATATGAGAAGAGCATTCGTAACAGATGTGTATTTAACTTCTGGCAGCTACATCTGTTTCCCCGGCTTCTCCCTTCTTATTTCTTTATAATTGTTCTCCCAGACCCCTACAGAGGGTATTTCATTGTGTACCGATTCAGTTCACCCTCTCTTTGCTTTAGCCCTCCCCTCTCTATCCCTAGATCCTTCCCCCCACCTCCTCCCTGCCTCAGGGAATTTTTTTTTTCTCTTTCGTTTTCTCTTTGTAATTCAGAAAGACCAAAGGAGCCCACATTTGGGGCTAGAGCCATCAAACTGGTAGAGACAGTTGTCTTTCCTTCCCTGGGCAAGGATACTGACTGCCTACTAAGATGGAAAGAGCCTTGAGACTATGAGCAATTTCTCCAACATAATATTTTTGAAACAAGGACGCACATTGGAATCATACAAAGAATATAAGATTCTCCTTCAGGGGACTCTTCGAGAATGATCTTCAGAATGGGTCTCACAGCACGTACCTCTTTAACACACACAACCATTGTTATCACATTTACATTCCTCGAAGTAGCAGAGAGAACACTGGCAGGGCCTCTATCCCATAGCAGCCATTCCCCTAAAGGCTGAACATAGACATCTGAAGAGCAAGACAGATGCCCGCGACTTAAAACAGGTCGCATTCTGTTGAACGAGGCAGACCAATAAGCATCGAAATAAATGCATGACTGACTGTTACAGACAGGGACACATGTCTGGGGGAAAGAAAACCTGCACGGGGTAATGGAGCAGAGAACAGAAGTACCCAGAGTGGACAGCACATGAGTAGGGGATCAGGAAAGCCTCAACTGGGGAGCTGGCCTTTCTCTAACACCAGAATGATAAGGAAGCAGCCATGAGAATACCTGCTGAGAGCTTCAGGGACTCTTTAGGCAGAAGTGAAATTATCATCATAAACCTACTAATTATGAGAGTCATGCTTAGAGAAATCAGTGGCTTGTCCCCAATTACTAACAGAGCTCAGCAGCCAAACCAAGACACGTACCATCTGCAAGATGGCAGCTCCAAAATTCACTTGTATTCCACACCTAACCATGTACAGCCAAAAGTTAATGTGACATAAATCTCTTCCCTCCACCACCTAAGATGTAGCCATCACTGTATCTATTCAACTACTAATCTATCTATCTATCTATCTATCTATCTATCTATCTATCTATCTATCTATCATCTATCTATCATCTATCTATC